>NC_069500.1:5862008-5992357 GCF_027579735.1 Bombina bombina
TGTGCTGTATTAGGCTACTACATACAGTATGTGTGTGTTTGTGTGTATATATATATATATATATGCTGTATTAGGCTACTACATACAGTATGTGTGTGTTTGTGTGTATATATATATATATGTGCTGTATTAGGCTACTACATACAGTATGTGTGTGTTTGTGTGTATATATATATATATATGCTGTATTAGGCTACTACATACAGTATGTGTGTGTTTGTGTGTATGTGTATATATATATGCTGTATTAGGCTACTACATACAGTATGTGTGTGTTTGTGTGTATATATATATATATATATATATATATATATATATGCTGTATTAGGCTACTACATACAGTATGTGTGTGTTTGTGTGTATGTGTATATATATATGCTGTATTAGGCTACTACATACAGTATGTGTGTGTTTGTGTGTATATATATATATATATGCTGTATTAGGCTACTACATACAGTATGTGTGTGTTTGTGTGTATATATATATATATATATGCTGTATTAGGCTACTACATACAGTATGTGTGTGTTTGTGTGTATATATATATATATATGCTGTATTAGGCTACTACATACAATATGTGTGTGTTTGTGTGTGTGTATATATATATATGTGCTGTATTAGGCTACTACATACAGTATGTGTGTGTTTGTGTGTATGTGTATATATATATGCTGTATTAGGCTACTACATACAGTATGTGTGTGTTTGTGTGTATGTGTGTATATATATGTGCTGTATTAGGCTACTACATACAGTATGTGTGTGTTTGTGTGTATATATATATATATATATATATGCTGTATTAGGCTACTACATACAGTATGTGTGTGTTTGTGTGTATGTGTATATATATATGCTGTATTAGGCTACTACATACAGTATGTGTGTGTTTGTGTGTGTATATATATATATATATGCTGTATTAGGCTACTACATACAGTATGTGTGTGTTTGTGTGTGTATATATATATATATATATGCTGTATTAGGCTACTACATACAGTATGTGTGTGTTTGTGTGTATGTGTATATATATATGCTGTATTAGGCTACTACATACAGTATGTGTGTGTTTGTGTGTATGTATATATATATGCTGTATTAGGCTACTACATACAGTATGTGTGTGTTTGTGTGTGTATATATATATATATGCTGTATTAGGCTACTACATACAGTATATGTGTGTTTGTGTGTGTATATATATATATATATGCTGTATTAGGCTACTACATACAGTATGTGTGTGTTTGTGTGTATATATATATATATATGCTGTATTAGGCTACTACATACAGTATGTGTGTGTTTGTGTGTATGTATATATATATGCTGTATTAGGCTACTACATACAGTATGTGTGTGTTTGTGTGTGTATATATATATATATATGCTGTATTAGGCTACTACATACAGTATGTGTGTGTTTGTGTGTATATATATATATATGCTGTATTAGGCTACTACATACAGTATGTGTGTGTTTGTGTGTATATATATATATATATATGCTGTATTAGGCTACTACATACAGTATGTGTGTGTTTGTGTGTATATATATATATATATATGCTGTATTAGGCTACTACATACAGTATGTGTGTGTTTGTGTGTGTATATATATATATATGCTGTATTAGGCTACTACATACAGTATGTGTGTGTTTGTGTGTGTATATATATATATATGTGCTGTATTAGGCTACTACATACAGTATGTGTGTGTTTGTGTGTATATATATATATATGCTGTATTAGGCTACTACATACAGTACGTGTGTGTTTGTGTGTATGTGTATATATATGTGCTGTATTAGGCTACTACATACAGTATGTGTGTGTTTGTGTGTGTATATATATATATATGTGCTGTATTAGGCTACTACATACAGTATGTGTGTGTTTGTGTGTATATATATATATATATGCTGTATTAGGCTACTACATACAGTATGTGTGTGTTTGTGTGTATATATATATATATATGCTGTATTAGGCTACTACATACAGTATGTGTGTGTTTGTGTGTATATATATATATATATGCTGTATTAGGCTACTACATACAGTATGTGTGTGTTTGTGTGTATATATATATATATATGCTGTATTAGGCTACTACATACAGTATGTGTGTGTTTGTGTGTATATATATATATATATGCTGTATTAGGCTACTACATACAGTATGTGTGTGTTTGTGTGTATATATATATATGCTGTATTAGGCTACTACATACAGTATGTGTGTGTTTGTGTGTATATATATATATATGCTGTATTAGGCTACTACATACAGTATGTGTGTGTTTGTGTGTATATATATATATATGCTGTATTAGGCTACTACATACAGTATGTGTGTGTGTATATATATATATACTGTATTAGGCTACAATGTGTGATTTTTTAAAAAAATTTTGGGATGGTGGTGTGCCACAGGATTTTTTTTTTTTTTTAATATATTTTATTTTATTAAGGACATTACAAATATATTTTCAAAATACAGTACACGCATATTACATATTTGTTGTGTTCTATAATACTAAATTGCAGTCCTCATTTTCAGTCCCTTCTTGCTTGCTAGGCCACTCTTGGACCTGCTATGAAGAAGTGTTGTAAAGCTAGGGATTCAGTATAAACAGACAAGACAAACAAGAAATTTGCATCCTAAAATGATGTGTTATAATAATAAAATGAACAAACCTGTGAATGCCAACAGACAGAACTGTGAGAATCTATAGAACATGACACACTCTGGATGCCCATGACTGATCAAGAAGGTGTTTGTAAGCAAGCATTGGGAAAGATTTTACTACAAAATGGTTATACAGCTTTGTTATGTCACGGTTGTCGAACAGTGATAAGTAGCTAGATATTGTGAATAATTGCCTTTTGCAGGGGAAGACTTCAGTGTCTCTACTCATTCATCACTTATGCATTTTATCCTCTAAACTAACTGGTTTTGTGTTGATGCCGCTTCTGTAAGATGTACGTATGCCCCTCCAAGCACTGCCCCGGCCGCTGGCTGTGCCCAAGGGTTAATATAGAAATAAGTAACTTGCGCCATCAATTGATCATGAGAAAAAATGTTAACTTATTATAGGAATATACATAAGTTGGGTGTTACTTCCCTTAATCTGCTAGCATCTTTATGTGTGCAATTTTAAAATTGGGTATGTGGTACCTATGTGTACAGGTGCAGTGCATACATAGGACATCCAAGCCTTTTGCCAATCATTGCTAATAATACCTTAATATTCTCCGGTATAAGATATTCTAACCATGTTAACTATGAAATAAATACAACAAAGTAAACCTATATCAAGTAATAGCATGCATGAAAGGGTAATATGGGGCTAACAAGGTGTAATGTGACGACATACATAGTGGTAAGTCTTTTAACCCCCAGAGATTTCCTGCGTATGGTCCTTAGCTTTAGCCATCTCAGGGAGAGTTGTTGAGGCAGGGTTAACCCCACTGTTCACCTGGGCTGTCTTTCCAAGCTGTAGGGAAGATGTGCCTGGGGAACCCCATCTCCAAATTGAGCCGTTTGATACACTAAGATTACCAGTCTGCGGCATGGGGAGTGAGGTAGCGTCCGGGGGATCCTCTGAAAACGTATGGAACAATATCTCTGCCTTAACCGCCTCCCCTTTCACCGTAAGCGGCAGCTCCGTTTGCAGTTTCAGTCCTGAGCGCGAGGTTGTTTCAGACCATTCCCCGAGCGGTCCTGCATCTACATTTGTTCCCCACTTGTCGCCGACGAGACCGGCGATGTTGATGCCTATGGCCTCCACTGGGTTGCTGCCGTGTGCCGTTGCAGGGTAAGATGTGATAGTCTTCTGCTCTGGGTAGCCTGAGTGCAAGGTACGGGTGTTATCCGAGGTTGTCAGAGAGGGTGATGTTAGGTAGCTGGATTGCTGAGAAAAGTGCCCGGTCTCTTGTTGGCTAATTAGTTTAAGTTCTCCAGTCCACATATATATGCTGGGCCTGTATGTCAAAGCAGCTTGTGTTATCGGAGCTGTCGAACTCTCTGATGGCACTTTATCCATAAGGAGCTGCAATTCTTGTTCAGCGGGCGAATATGTAATAGACTCCTGCTCCGGGTAGCCTGAGTGAAAGATACAGGTGTTATCCGAGGTTGTCAGAGAGGGTGACATTAGGTAGCTGGTTTGCTGAGAAAGGTCCCCGGTCTGTTGTTGGCTAGTTAGTTTAAGTTCTCCAGACCATGTGGACATGCTGGGCCTGTATTTCATAGCGGCTTGTGTTATCGGAGCTGTCGAACTCGCTGATGGCACCTTATCCATAAGGAACTGCAATTCTTGTTCAGAGGGCGCTTTATCAATTAAGGATTGAAATAAGGCCTCTAGTTTGGCACTTAGAAGATTCGGTATGCTGGGATGGGTTTCAGCCCTCGTGGCTTCGTTAGTGATCATTGCGATTCCTTGCTGCATAGTTGTATTAATGTTTACCCCTGCTAGTTAATGTAGTTTACTTTATGGGCAATCCGATATGCCAAATGGAGCTGTAATTATAACCAGTTCTGGCAAAATACCCCAGCAAGCCGGGGGGGAACGTTGCCTGTGGGTTTGCCACCACAACAGGCCTCAATTGTCCTTTTTTCTTCTCAAGGGTCATCAATACAGCAACGGAGCCTTGGGTTAGTTTGCAAGTATTGTAAAGATACGATGCCAGTCGTATTTATAGTAGTTGCTGTGGTTGTGGAACCATAACCGGCGGATTATGATTTCTTCTCCTGGAGCTCCCGAAAAATGCGGCCGTTCACAGCCACTGCTTGGACACGCCCCCGCCACAGGATTTTTTAATGTAAAAAAGTGTGCCACGGCAAAAAAAGGTTAAAAATCACTGCGTTAGACAACCGCATCCAGTACACTGGACCATCTGCCCTATCTGTTAAACAACTGCATCTATAACACTGTACCATCTCCCACATCCATTAGACAACTGCATCCAGTACACTGTACCATCTCCCACATCCATTAGACAACTGCATCCAGTACACTGTACCATCTCCCACATCCATTAGACAACTGCATCCAGTACACTTTACCATCTCCCACATCCATTAGACAACTGCATCCAGTACACTGTACCATCTCCCTTATCCATTAGACAACTGCATCCAGTACACTGTACCATCTCCCTTATCCATTAGACAACCGCATCCAGTACACTGTACCATCTCCCTTATCCATTAGACAACCGCATCCAGTACACTGTACCATCTCCCTTATCCATTAGACAACCGCATCCAGTACACTGTACCATCTCCCTTATCCATTAGACAACCGCATCCAGTACACTGTACCATCTCCCACATCCATTAGACAACTGCATCCAGTACACTGTACCATCTCCCCCATCCATTAGACAACTGCATCCAGTACACTGTACCATCTCCCACATCCATTAGACAACTGCATCCAGTACACTGTACCATCTCCCACATCCATTAGACAACTGCATCCAGTACACTGTACCATCTCCCACATCCATTAGACAACTGCATCCAGTACACTGTACCATCTCCCACATCCATTAGACAACTGCATCCAGTACACTGTACCATCTTCCCTTATCCATTAGACAACCGCATCCAGTACACTGACCCATCTCCCCCATCCGTTACACTGTACTATCTGCCCCATCTGTTACACAAACGCTTCCAGTACACTGGACCATCTGCCCTATCTGTTAAACAACTGCATCTATAACACTGTACCATCTCCCACATCCATTAGACAACTGCATCCAGTACACTGTACCATCTCCCACATCCATTAGACAACTGCATCCAGTACACTGTACCATATCCCACATCCATTAGACAACTGCATCCAGTACACTTTACCATCTCCCACATCCATTAGACAACTGCATCCAGTACACTGTACCATCTCCCTTATCCATTAGACAACCGCATCCAGTACACTGTACCATCTCCCTTATCCATTAGACAACCGCATCCAGTACACTGTACCATCTCCCACATCCATTAGACAACTGCATCCAGTACACTGTACCATCTCCCCCATCCATTAGACAACTGCATCCAGTACACTGTACCATCTCCCACATCCATTAGACAACTGCATCCAGTACACTGTACCATCTCCCACATCCATTAGACAACTGCATCCAGTACACTGTACCATCTCCCACATCCATTAGACAACTGCATCCAGTACACTGTACCATCTTCCCTTATCCATTAGACAACCGCATCCAGTACACTGTACCATCTCCCCCATCCGTTACACTGTACTATCTGCCCCATCTGTTACACAAACGCTTCCAGTACACTGGACCATCTGCCCTATCTGTTAAACAACTGCATCTATAACACTGTACCATCTCCCACATCCATTAGACAACTGCATCCAGTACACTGTACCATCTCCCACATCCATTAGACAACTGCATCCAGTACACTGTACCATCTCCCACATCCATTAGACAACTGCATCCAGTACACTGTACCATCTCCCCCATCCATTAGACAACTGCATCCAGTACACTGTACCATCTCCCCCATCCATTAGACAACTGCATCCAGTACACTGTACCATCTCCCCCATCCATTAGACAACTGCATCCAGTACACTGTACCATCTCCCTTATCCATTAGACAACCGCATCCAGTACACTGTACCAACTCCCTTATCCATTAGACAACCGCATCCAGTACACTGTACCATCTCCCCCATCCATTAGACAACCGCATCCAGTACACTGTACCATCTTCCCTTATCCATTAGACAACTGCATCCAGTACACTGTACCATCTCCCACATCCATTAGACAACTGCATCCAGTACACTGTACCATCTCCCACATCCATTAGACAACTGCATCCAGTACACTGTACCATCTCCCTTATCCGTTAGACAACAGCATCCAGTACACTGTACCATCTCCCTTATCCATTAGACAACCGCATCCAGTACACTGTACCATCTGCCCTATCTGTTAAACAACTGCATCTATAACACTGTACCATCTCCCACATCCATTAGACAACTGCATCCAGTACACTGTACCATCTCCCACATCCATTAGACAACTGCATCCAGTACACTGTACCATCTCCCTTATCCGTTAGACAACCGCATCCAGTACACTGTACCATCTCCCTTATCCATTAGACAACCGCATCCAGTACACTGTACCATCTCCCACATCCATTAGACAACTGCATCCAGTACACTGTACCATCTCCCACATCCATTAGACAACTGCATCCAGTACACTGTACCATCTCCCACATCCATTAGACAACTGCATCCAGTACACTGTACCATCTCCCACATCCATTAGACAACTGCATCCAGTACACTGTACCATCTCCCACATCCATTAGACAACTGCATCCAGTACACTGTACCATCTCCCACATCCATTAGACAACTGCATCCAGTACACTGTACCATCTTCCCTTATCCATTAGACAACCGCATCCAGTACACTGTACCATCTCCCCCATCCGTTAGACAACTGCATCCAGTACACTGTACCATCTCCCCCATCCATTAGACAACTGCATCCAGTACACTGTACCATCTCCCCCATCCATTAGACAAATGCATCCAGTACACTGTACCATCTCCCACATCCATTAGACAACTGCATCCAGTACACTGTACCATCTTCCCTTATCCATTAGACAACCGCATCCAGTACACTGTACCATCTCCCCCATCCGTTAGACAACTGCATCCAGTACACTGTACTATCTCCCCCATCCATTAGACAACTGCATCTAGTACACTGTACCATCTCCCACATCCATTAGACAACTGCATCCAGTACACTGTACCATCTCCCACATCCATTAGACAACTGCATCCAGTACACTGTACCATCTCCCACATCCATTAGACAACTGCATCCAGTACACTGTACCATCTTCCCTTATCCATTAGACAACCGCATCCAGTACACTGTACCATCTCCCCCATCCGTTAGACAGCCGCATCCAGTACACTGTACTATCTGCCCCATCTGTTACACAAACGCTTCCAGTACACTGGACCATCTGCCCTATCTGTTAAACAACTGCATCTATAACACTGTACCATCTCCCACATCCATTAGACAACTGCATCCAGTACACTGTACCATCTCCCACATCCATTAGACAACTGCATCCAGTACACTGTACCATCTCCCACATCCATTAGACAACTGCATCCAGTACACTGTACCATCTCCCCCATCCATTAGACAACTGCATCCAGTACACTGTACCATCTCCCCCATCCATTAGACAACTGCATCCAGTACACTGTACCATCTCCCCCATCCATTAGACAACTGCATCCAGTACACTGTACCATCTCCCTTATCCATTAGACAACCGCATCCAGTACACTGTACCATCTCCCTTATCCATTAGACAACCGCATCCAGTACACTGTACCATCTCCCCCATCCATTAGACAACTGCATCCAGTACACTTCACCATCTCCCCCATCCATTAGACAACTGCATCCAGTACACTGTACCATCTCCCACATCCATTAGACAACTGCATCCAGTACACTGTACCATCTCCCACATCCATTAGACAACTGCATCCAGTACACTGTACCATCTCCCACATCCATTAGACAACTGCATCCAGTACACTGTACCATCTCCCACATCCATTAGACAACCGCATCCAGTACACTGTACCATCTCCCACATCCATTAGACAACTGCATCCAGTACACTGTACCATCTTCCCTTATCCATTAGACAACTGCATCCAGTACACTGTACCATCTTCCCTTATCCATTAGACAACTGCATCCAGTACACTGTACCATCTCCCACATCCATTAGACAACTGCATCCAGTACACTGTACCATCTCCCACATCCATTAGACAACTGCATCCAGTACACTGTACCATCTCCCACATCCATTAGACAACTGCATCCAGTACACTGTACCATCTCCCACATCCATTAGACAACTGCATCCAGTACACTGTACCATCTTCCCTTATCCATTAGACAACCGCATCCAGTACACTGTACCATCTTCCCTTATCCATTAGACAACTGCATCCAGTACACTGTACCATCTCCCCCATCCATTAGACAGCCGCATCCAGTACACTGTACTATCTGCCCCATCTGTTACACAACCGCTTCCAGTACACTGTACTATCTGACCCATCTGTTACACAAACGCTTCCAGTACACTGGACCATCTGCCCTATCTGTTAAACAACTGCATCTATAACACTGTACCATCTCCCACATCCATTAGACAACTGCATGCAGTGCACTGTACCATCTCCCACATCCATTAGATAACTGCATCCAGTACACTGTACCATCTTCCCTTATCCATTAGACAGCCGCATCCAGTACACTGTACTATCTGCCCCATCTGTTACACAACCGCTTCCAGTACACTGTACTATCTGCCCCATCTGTTACACAACCGCTTCCAGTACACTGTACCATCTGCCCCATCTGTTACACAACCACTTCCAGTACACTGTACTATCTGCCCCATCTGTTACACAACTGCATCCAGTAAACTGTACCATCTGCGCTGTTACACAACCACTTCCAGTACACACTGTACTATCTGCCCCATCCGTTAGTACAGTGTACTGGATGCGGTTGTCTAACGGATGGGGCAGATAGTACAGTGTACTGGAAGCGGTTGTGTCACAGATGGGGCAGATGGTACAGTGTACTGGAAGTGGTTGTGTAACAGATGGGGCAGATGGTACAGTGTACTGGAAGTGGTTGTGTAACAGATGGGGCAGATGGTACAGTGTACTGGATGCGGTTGTGTAACAGATGGGGCAGATAGTACAGTGTACTGGATGCGGTTGTCTATCTGCCCCATCTGTTACACAACCACTTCCAGTACACTTTACTATCTGCCCCATCTGTTACACAACCGCTTCCAGTACACTGTACTATCTGCCCCATCTGTTACACAACCACTTCCAGTACACTGTACCATCTGCCCCATCTGTGATACAACCACTTCCAGTACACTGTACCATCTGCCCCATCTGTGACACAACCACTTCCAGTACACTGTACCATCTGCCCCATCTGTGACACAACCGCTTCCAGTACACTGTACCATCTGCCCTATCTGTTAAACAACCGCATCCAGTACACTGTACCATCTGCCCCATCTGTGACACAACCGCATCCAGTACACTAAACCATCTGCCCTATCTGTTAAACAACCGCATCCAGTACACTGTACCATCTGCCCCATCTGTGACATAACCGCATCCAGTACACTGGACCATCTGCCCCATCTGTGACACAACCGCTTCCAGTACACTGTACCATCTCCCCCTTCCATTAGACAACCACATCCCGTACACTGGACCATCTGCCCTATCTGTTAAACAACCGCTTCCAGTACACTGTACCATCTCCCCCATCCATTAGACAACCGCTTCCAGTACACTGTACCATCTGCCCCATCCATTAGACAACCGCTTCCAGTACACTGTACCAACTGCGCCATCAATTAGACAACCGCATCGAGTACACTACCAACTGCCCCATCTGTTACACTACCGCTTCCAGTACACTGTACCATGTGGCCATCCGTTAGACAACCGCTTTCAGTACACTGTACCATCTGCCCCATACGTTACACAACCGTTTCCAGTACACTTTACCAACTGCCCCATCTGTTACACAACCGCTTCCAGTACACTGGACCATGTACCCCATCCGTTACACAACGGCTTCCAGTATGCTAAACCATGTGCCCTATCTGTTAGACAACCGCTTCCAGTACACTGTACCATCTGCCCAATTCATTACACAACCGCTTCCAGTACACTGTACCATGTGACTCATCTGTTGGATAACCGCTTCCAGTACACTGGACCATGTGCCTCATCTGTTGGATAACCGCTTCCAGTACACTGGACCATGTGCCTCATCCGTTAGACAACCGCTTCCAGTACACTGTACCATCTGCCCAATCCATTACACAACCGCTTCCAGTACACTGTACCATGTGCCTCATCTGTTGGATAACCGCTTCCAGTACACTGGACCATATGGCCCATCCGTTGGATAAACGGTTCCAGTACACTGGATCATGTGCCCTCTACATTTCCTTCCCAACATCCATGGGAGAAGTTACATTTTAATGGAGGGAAAAACTACAAGCTTCAGACACTTATCACCTTACTAAAGAGATAAACTGTAGCTCAGAGGAAGAGTTCTGAGAATTTTATCCGCATTTGTATTTGTCTTTAATTCTGCTGCTAACTGTAGTGAAGATGTGCTGGCCTGATAAAGAATCACACAACCTCACTGGATTGTTTACACCTATTGTTGAGGCCTGGTGCAAGGTTCCCAAGGTGTAGGTCCCCGAGTCGGTGCACTAGACTCAATAAATCTTGCTGCTAGTGGGTAACCATGTGTTAGGTGAGGTTTCATGCAAGATTCATGGGATATAAAAAGAGAAGCGTGACCTTGACATCTCGGCAGTTCTCTTTATTAAATTGTATTTGTTTAAAACAGTTATTTTGAAATTTTGGGTCCCCTAATAGAAGTGACATTTCATACAGTTCTATTACTTGCTATGTAAAGCATCTCATAGGGAATATAAGGTTCAGCGCTTAACATCTAGCATTTTATTTTGACTGTCCCTGGGAGGTCCGTGAGCGACTAGGCATAGGGTGTAAGTGGCGTCTTCACAACACCTCTCGGGGCATCACTAAGACAACACATAGAAACCAGAAGTATTGGGTACATTTGGTCTTTATTGGGTAATTTCACACTCATTTGTATATTAACTGTGCAGAGGGGCTAAATAATCACCGGCAGCTGATGTTGGGGAAGGTGCATATCATCTTGTTGGGGTTAATTATATGGGGCATCTCTCCAAACTGTGTGGCAAAGGTTGGTCAAGATATTGAGATATCGGGGTGCTAAAGGCAGAAGTTTTCTTGAATTGAGTATCTGCTGTCTGGATGTCTGATATCCCCTGTAACAGGAGAGAGAGAGGTAAGTTCTGGAGATAGAGGGAAAGGTAAGTGATAGACACTAGAAGGACAGCAAGAGAATGGGATAGGCAGGTTAGACCTTGGAATGGGGAAAGATAAGTGATACACAGAGCAGACTGTGCAACCAGTATGCACAACGGCAGTCACACATACAATAAATAATACTCACAGTCATTTTGTGTATGTTTTCTGTCCAGAAGGTGACAGCTGGCTCAGTGCGATAGTCATGGCTCTGTTTTTAAAAAAAAAAAATCTCAGTGCTAATACAAGAAGTAGAAAATGAATGAAAACATCAAGCCCTTGATAACTTATTTATCTAATGATTATCAAATGTGTTTATGAAGCGTAATAGCTAGACTTGTGCATTTGACCATTTTGATCACCATCGAAAGCGGAAGAAGGCGCCGCTCACTGCATCTGGCTATTTACGGAGCAGGATTTCTTCTGTGAAAGTGCAAATCTAGATCTTAGTGTGTTGAAATTTCGCAAGAATAAATCTGGCGAATGCCGTAAGTGTCTGAGTTCAGCAGTGAATGTAACTGACAACTGGACAGGTCTAGTAATCACCCCCTACCCTGCATAGGAGCATTCACTGTTCAATCCTATTCTTCATGTTCTATGTTACTAAACATCAAGCAGGACCGGTTAATATTATTCAACACTTTCCAATTACTTAACAGCTGCCCTTGTCCTGCCTACACCGGACTTCCTCCAGTTTTTACGTTCAGACCATTCAGGAAAAAAACAGGAATTAAGCAGGAGGGAAAGAAGAGGTGAGCCAAAGTGGATGCAGAAACTCTATATCCAAGTTTCCAAACATCATGAGCGGGTAACCAAACTCCCACTACTATTACCCTAGCATGGGTTTATCCTAATTATAATGATGTCAAGGCTGATGTGCTATGCAATTCAACCCTTTAGGAAATTAATGGAAAGAGGAATGGAAGACAATCAAAGATTTAAGGGGAAGTCTACACAAAAAGAATATATATGCTTACCTGATAAATTTGTTTCTTTTTAGACACGATGAGTCCACGGATTTCATCCTTACTTGTGGGATTACGCCTCCTGGTCAGCAGGAGAAGGCAAAGAGCACCACCGCAGAGCTGTATATATAGCTCCTCCCTTCCCTCCCACTCCAGTCATTCGACCGAAGTTAGGAAGAGAAAGGAAAAGCCAAGGTGCAAAGGTGTCTGAAGTTTACAAAAATTAATAACCTGTCTCATAGAACAGGGCGGTGTAAAGAGAAGACCAAGTGGCAGCTTTACAAATCTGCTCAACTGAAGCATCAGTTTTGAATGTCCATAAGGTAGCAACAGCCCTAGTGGAATGAGCCGTAACTCTTTCAGGAGGCTGCTGTCCAGCAGTCTCATATGTCAAGCAGATGAAACTCTTCAGTCATAAAGAAAGAGAGGTAGCCGTAGCTTTCTGACCCTTACGTTTTCCAGAAAAAATGATAAACAGAGAAGATGACTGACGAAAGTCCTTAGTTGCTTGTAAGTAAAATTTTAAAGCACAAACTACGTCCAAATTGTGCAGAAGACGCTCCTTCGGAGAAGAAGGATTAGGATACAAGGAAGGAACAACAATCTCCTTGTCTAAAACAACCTTAGGAAGAAAACCAAGTTTAGTACGTAAAACCACCTTATCCAAATGAAAAATAAGGTAATGTGAATTAGATTGAAACGCTGAGAGCTCAGACACTCTTCGAGCTGAAGAAATGGCAGCAAGAAATAAAACTTTCCAAGATAACAAATTAATATCTATGGAATGCATAGGCTCAAACAGAACCCCTTGAAGAACTTTAAGAACTAAATTCAAACTCCATGGAGGACCAATTGGTTTAAACACAGGCCTAATTCTAACCAAAGCCTGACAAAAAGATTGAACATCTGCCAGACGTTTCTGTAACAAAATAGATAAGGCAGAGATCTGACCCTTTAGGGAACTCGCTGATAAAACTTTTCTCCTATCCCTCTTGGAGAAAAGACAAAATCCTGGGAATCCTAACCCTACTGCATGAATAGCCCTTGGATTCACACCAATAAAGATATTTAAGCGTTCAATCTCCAAGCAGTCAGCTTCCGAGAAACTAAATTCGGGTGAAGGAAGGGCCCTGAATGAGAAGGTCCTTCCTCAATGGAAGTTTCCAAGGTGGCAGGGAGGACACGTCCACCAGATCGGCATACCAAATCCTGCGAGGCCACGTGGGAGCGATGAGGATCACTGATGCCTTCTCCTGTTTGATTCGAGCAATAACCCGGGTAAGAAGAGCAAACGGGGGGAATAGATATGCTAGGCTGAAGGACCAAGGAACTGCCAAGGCATCTATCAGCTCCGTCTGGGGGTCTCCGGACTTGGGCCCGTATCTCGGGAGCTTGGCTTTCTGACGAGATGCTTTGAGATCCAACTCCGGCCGACCTCATCTGAGAATCAGGAGAATATCTCCGGATGGAGTTCCCACTCTCCCGGATGAAAGGTCTGCCTGCTCAGAAAATCCGCCTCCCAGTTGTCCACCCCTGGGATGTGGATCGCTGACAGATGGCAAGAATGGGCCTTCGCCCACTGTATTATCTTGGTTACTTCGGTCATCGCTAAGGAACTCCTTGTTCCTCCCTGATGATTGATGTAAGCCACTGGCCTATGTTGTCCGACTGGAATCTGATGAATTGATCCGAAGCTAACTGAGGCCAAGCCCGAAGAGCATTGAAGATCGCCCTCAGCTCTAGAATGTTGATGGGAAGGAGAGACTCCGACCGAGTCCATACTCCCTGATCCTTTAAAGAACCCCAGACTGCTCTCCATCCTAAAAGGCTGGCGTTCCGTTGTCACGATCACCCATGACGGTCTGCGAAAGCACGTCTCCTGGGACAGATGATTCAGAGACAACCACGATTGAAGAGAGATCCTCGTCTCTTGTTCTAGGGTTATTTGAGGAGACAAATTCATATAATCTCCATTCCGCTGCCTGAGCATGCTTAACTGCAGAGGCCCGAGATGAAACCGAGCAAACGGGATGATGTCCATTGCCGCTACCATCAATCCGATTCCCTCCATGCACTGAGCCACTGACGGCCGAGGAGTGAACTGAAGGGCTCGACATGTATTCAGAATCTTTGACTTTCTGACCTCTGTCAGAAAAATCTTCATGGATATAGAGTCGATTAGAGTCCTTAAGAAGGGAATCCTTGTCTGCTGAATTAAACTCTTTTTCAGATTTACCTTCCATCCGTGAGTTCTAAGGAAGGATAACGCAATGTCCGTATGGGACCTTACTTGTTGATAAGATGACGCCTGGATTAGAATATCATCCAGATAAGGTACCACCACAATTCCCCACGGCCTTAAAACCGCTAGCAGAGACCCCAGAACCTTTGTGAAAATTCTGGGTGTCGTGGCCAGACCGAAAGGAAAAGCCACAAACTGAAGTATTTGTCCAGGAAGGCAAACCTCAGGAACTTGTGATGTGGATAGGAACATGATGATATGCATCCTTTAGATCCACTGTCGTCATAAATTGACCCTCCTGGATCAATGGAAGAATGGTTGGAAGAATGGTACGAATAGTTTCCATCTTGAACGATGGAACTCTGAGAAACTTGTTTAGACTCTTGAGGTCTAAGATAGGTCTGAAGGTTCCCTCCTTTTTGGGAACTACAAACAGATTTGAATAAAAATCCTGTCCCTGTTCCTTTATTGGAACGGGACAAATTACCCCCATGAAAGAGAGGTCTCTTACACAATGTAAGAACGCCTCTCTTTGTATCTGGTTTGCAGATAACCTTGAGAGAAGAAATCTTCCTTGGGGGGGGGGGGGGGGGGGAAGATTTCTGAACTCCAGTTTGTATCCCTGAGACACTATTTCTATAGCCCAGGGATCCTGAACATCTCGCACCCAGGCCGGAATGAAGAGGGAAAATCTGCCCCCTACCAGATCCGGTCCCGGATCGGGGGCAAACCCTTCATGCTGACTTGGAATCATTGGCCTCCTTCTTGGATTGTTTACCCATATTCCAAGATTGGGCGGGACTCCAATTAGATTTTTCTTGCTTAGTTGAGGGAGAAGAGAAAGAGAAACCCTTGAAGATGCGAAAGGAATGAAATTACTATTTCTTCCTTTCTGTCTAATCTTTTTATCTTGAGGGAGAAGTAGACCCTTACCTCCCATAATGTCAGAAATAATCCTTTTCAGCTCAGGATCAAACAGGGTCTTTAATACAGTATCCGAGACCATGTTAGTTCCGAAAAAGAATTCTCCTAATACATGGTGAACAGAAAAATTCTAGAATGTTCCCCATTAGTATCAAGACAGAATGGGTATTTGCCATCCTTATTTGCCCATTTATCAAATAAACTTGAATACCATAACAAGATTACTGTGACTTTAACTGACAAAGTAGATAATATGGTGAAGTTCCTCTTGAACCATCTATCATCACCATGTAAATAACAAAATACATGGTACCGTGTTATACAATGATAAATATAATGCTGAATTCAACGTAAAATACCGAATCCCCAGACTTCAGCTAAGCCTAGAAGAGTCTGCCTGTCAATAAATGGGGCACTGACAGATAACAGGTATCCGGAGTATTATAAACCCTCTGAAATACTGTGTGCTGACGAAGCTTCTCTGCTGTATGCTAATGCAGCAGAAAAGGCATCCTGTATACTGAAAAAACAAAATTTATGCTTACCTGATAAATTTGTTTCTCTTGTGGTGTATCCAGTCCACGGATCATCCATTACTTGTGGGATATTCTCCTTCCCAACAGGAAGCTGCAAGAGGATCACCCACAGCAGAGCTGTCTATATAGCTTCTCCCCAACTGCCATCTCCAGTCATTCGACCGAAGACAAGCAAGAGAAAGGAGAAACTATAGGGTGCAGTGGTGACTGTAGTTTAAAAATAAAAAAACACCTGCCTTAAAATGACAGGGCGGGCCGTGGACTGGATACACCACAAGAGAAACAAATTTATCAGGTAAGCATAAATTTTGTTTTCTCTTGTAAGGTGTATCCAGTCCACGGATCATCCATTACTTGTGGGATACCAATACCAAAGCTATAGTACACGGATAAAGGGAGGGACAAGGCAGGCGCTTAAACGGAAGGCACCACTGCCTGTAAGATCTTTCTCCCAAAAATAGCCTCCGAAGAAGCAAAAGTATCAAATTTGTAGAATTTAGAAAAAGGATGAAGCGAAGACCAAGTCGCCGCCTTACAAATCTGTTCAACAGAAGCCTCATTCTTAAAAGCCCATGTGGAAGCTACCGCTCTAGTAGAATGAGCTGTAATTCTTTCAGGAGGCTGCTGGCCAGCAGTCTCATAAGCTAAGCGGATTATACTTCTTTGCCAAAAAGAAAAAGAAGTTGCCGAAGCCTTTTGGCCTCTCCTCTGTCCAGAGTAGACAACAAACAATGCAGATGTTTGACGAAAATCTTTAGTAGCTTGTAAATAAAACTTTAAAGCACGAACCACGTCAAGAATGTGTAATAGACGTTCCTTCTTTGAAGAAGGATTAGGACACAGTGACGGAACAACAATCTCCTGATTGATATTTTTATTAGATACCACCTTGGGTAGAAAACCAGGTTTGGTACGTAACACTACCTTATCTGCATGGAAAACGAGATAAGGGGAATCACATTGTAAAGCAGATAACTCCGAAACTCTTCGAGCCGAGGAGATAGCTACTAAAAACAGAACTTTCCAAGATAAGGGCTTAATATCTATGGAATGCAAAGGTTCAAATGGAACCCCTTGAAGAACTTTAAGAACTAAATTTAAACTCCATGGCGGAGCAACAGGTTTAAACACAGGCTTGATTCTAACCAGAGCCTGACAAAACGCCTGAACATCTGGAACCTCAGCCAGACGTTTATGCAAAAGAATAGACAGAGCAGAAATCTGTCCCTTTAAGGAACTAGCTGACAAACCCTTCTCCAATCCTTCTTGGAGAAAGGATAATATCCTAGGAATCCTGACTTTACTCCATGAGTAACCCTTGGATTCACACCAATGAAGATATTTACACCATATCTTATGATAGATTTTCCTGGTGACAGGCTTTCGCGCCTGTATTAAAGGTATCAATGACCGACTCGGAGAAACCACGCTTTGATAAAATCAAGCGTTCAATCTCCAAGCAGTCAGACGCAGAGAAATTAGATTTGGATGGTTGAAAGGACCCTGAAGTAGAAGGTCCTGTCTCAGTGGCAGAGTCCATGGTGGAAAGGATGACATGTCCACCAGATCTGCATACCAAGTCCTGCGTGGCCACGCAGGTGCTATCAAAATCACCGAAGCTCTCTCCTGCTTGATCTTGGCAATCAGATGAGGGAGCAGAGGAAACGGTGGAAACACATAAGCCAGGTTGAAGGACCACGGCGCTGCTAGAGCATCTATCAGTGCTGCCTTGGGATCCCTGGACCTGGATCCGTAACAAGGAAGCTTGGCGTTCTGGCGAGACGCCATGAGATCCAGTTCTTGTTTGCCCCAAAGTTGAATCAACTATGCAAATACCTCCGGATGGAGCTCCCACTCCCCCGGATGAAAAGTCTGTCGACTTAGAAAATCCGCCTCCCAGTTCTCTACTCCTGGGATATGGATAGCTGATAGATGGCAAGAGTGAATCTCTGCCCATAGAATTATCTTTGAAACCTCCAACATTGCTAGGGAACTCCTTGTTCCCCCTTGATGGTTGATGTAAGCTACAGTCGTGATGTTGTCCGACTGAAATCTGATGAACCTGACCGCAGCTAGCTGAGGCCAAGCCTGAAGAGCATTGAATATAGCTCTTAGTTCCAGAATGTTTATCGGAAGGAGTGCCTACTCCTGAGTCCACGATCCCTGAGCCTTCAGGGAGTTCCAGACTGCACCCCAGCCCAGAAGGCTGGCATCTGTTGTTACTATTGTCCAATCTGGCCTGCGGAAGGTCATACCTTTGGACAGATGGACCCGAGATAGCCACCAGAGAAGAGAATCCCTGGTCTCTTAATCCAGATTTAGTAGAGGGGACAAATCTGTGTAATCCCCATTCCACTGACTGAGCATGCAGAGTTGCAGCGGTCTGAGATGTAGGCGGGCAAACGGCACTATGTCCATTGCCGCTACCATTAAGCCGATTACTTCCATACACTGAGCCACTGAAGGGCGAGAAGTAGAATAAAGAACACGGCAGGAATTTAGAAGTTTTGACAACCTGGCCTCTGTCAGGTAAATCTTCATTTCTACAGAATCTATCAGAGTTCCCAGGAAGGAAACTCTTGTGAGAGGGGATAGAGAACTCTTTTCTTCGTTCACTTTCCACCCATGAGACCTAAGGAATGCCAGAACAATGTCCGTATGGGACTTGGCAATTTGAAAATTCGATGCCTGTATCAGAATGTCGTCTAGGTAAAGGGCTACTGCTATACCCCGCGGCCTTAGGACCGCCAGAAGTGACCCCAGAACCTTCGTGAAGATTCTTGGTGCCGTAGCTAACCCAAAGGGAAGAGCTACAAACTGGTAATGCCTGTCTAGGAAGGCGAACCTGAGAAACCGATGATGATCTCTGTGTATCGGAATGTGAAGATAAGCATCCTTTAAGTCGATGGTAGTCATATATTGACCCTCCTGGATCATAGGTAGGATGGTTCGAATAGTCTCCATTTTGAAGGATGGGACCCTGAGAAATTTGTTTAGGATCTTGAGATCTAAGATTGGTCTGAAGGTTCCCTCTTTCTTGGGAACCACAAACAGATTTGAATAGAAGCCTTGCCCCTGTTCCTCCTTTGGGTGGATCACTCCCATAACTAGGAGGTCTTGAACACAATGTAAGAATGCCTCTCTCTTTATCTGGTTTGCAGATAATTGTGAGAGGTGAAATCTTCCTTTTGGGGAAGAAGCTTTGAAGTCCAGAAGATACCCCTGGGACACAATTTCCAATGCCCAGGGATCCTGGAAATCTCTTGCCCAAGCCTGGGCGAAGAGAGAAAGTCTGCCCCCTACTAGAGCCGTTACCGGATCGGGGGCTGATCTTTCATGCTGTCTTAGAGGCAGCAGCAGGCTTTTTGGCCTGCCTTCCTTTGTTCCAAGCCTGGTTAGGTCTTAGGTCTCCAGACCGGCTTGGACTGGGCAAAATTTCCCTCTTGTTTTGTATTAGAGGAAGTTGATGCTGCGCCAGTCTTGAAGTTTCGAAAGGCACGAAAATCAGTCTGTTTGGTCCTTAATTTGTTGGACCTATCCTGAGGAAGGGCGTGACCTTTTCCTCCAGTAATATCAAAAATGATCTCCTTCAGTCCGGGCCCGAATAGGGTCTGCCCCTTGAAGGGAATGTTGAGAAGCTTAGACTTTGAAGTAACGTCAGCTGACCAGGATTTAAGCCATAACGCCCTACGCGCTTGAATAGCAAAACCTGAGTTCTTAGCCGTTAGTTTGATTAAATGAACAACGGCGTCAGAAACAAATGAATTGGCTAGCTTAAGAGCTTTAAGCTTGTCAAGTACATCATCCAATGGGGATTCTACCTGTAGAGCCTCTTCCAGAGACTCAAACCAGAAGGCCGCAGCAGCAGTGACAGGGGCAATGCATGCAAGAGGATGGAGAATAAAACCCTGTTGAATAAACATTTTCTTAAGGTAACCCTCTAACTTTTTATCCATTGGATCTAGGAAAGCACAACTGTCCTCGACTGGGATAGTTGTAAGCTTAGCTAGGATAGAGACTGCTCCCTCCACCTTAGGGACCGTTTGCCATAAGTCCCGTGTAGCGGCATCTATAGGAAACATCTTTTTAAAAACAGGAGGGGGAGAGAACGGTACACCTGGTCTATCCCATTCCTTAGTAATAATTTCTGAAAACCTCTTAGGTATTGGAAAAACATGAGTGTAAACAGGCACTGCATAGTATTTATCCAATCTACACAATTTCTCTGGGACCATAATGGTGTCACAGTCATTCAGAGCAGCTAAAACCTCCCTGAGCAACACGCGGAGGTGTTCAAGCTTAAATTTAAATGTAGACATATCAGAATCAGGTTGAATTATCTTCCCTGAGTTAGAAAAATCACCCACAGATAGAAGCTCTCCTTCCTCAGCTTCTGCATATTGTGAGGGGATATCAGACATAGCTACTAAAGCGTCAGAGTGCTCTGTATTTTTCCTAGCCCCAGAGCTGTCTCGCTTTCCTTGTAACCCTGGTAGTTTGGACAATACCGCTGTAAGGGTATTATCCATAACTGCCGCCATGTCTTGTAAGGTAAACGCTATGGGCGCGCTAGATGTACTTGGCGCCTCTTGAGCGGGCGTCCCTTGAGCGGGAGTCATAGGTTCTGACACGTGGGGAGAGTTAGTCGGCATAACTTCCCCCTTGTCAGTTTCCTCTGGTGATAAATCTTTTAAAGCCAGAATATGATCTTTATAACTTATAGTAAGATCAGTGCATTTGGTACACGTTCTAAGAGGGGGTTCCATAATGGCTTCTAAACATAATGAACAAGGAGTTTCCTCTATGTCAGACATGTTTAACAGACTAGTAATGAGACCAGCAAGCTTTGAAAACACTTTAATTAATGTAAAACACAAAAACTGCAAAACAGTGAAAAAAGCAGTTAACTCTATGAAATTTTAACAGTGTATGTACTAGGGTAAAATAGCATTGCACCCACTTGCAAATGGATGATTAACCCCTCAGGCTCAAAAACGAAGCCAAAAAATGGTAAAACCGTTATAACAGTCACAGGCAAACTGCCACAGCTCTACTGTGGCTCCTACCTTCCCATAAAACGACTTTTGTAGGCACAAAAACCCTTTACAGAGGTCCAATATGTCAGGGGACTCCTTCAGGGAAGCTGGATGTCTCAGAATGTAAAAAACAACTGCGCAATTAGAGCACGAAAATAGGCCCCTCCCACCATGCACTGAAAGTCAGAGGGCCTAAAAAACTACTCCTAGGAGTCAAATAACAGCCATGTGGAAAAACTATGCCCCAAACAAAGATTTATCACCCTTAGTAAAAAACGTTCCTTATAATACATGTAAACGTTTCACATACTAAGTAATAGAGCAATTAACATGAAAATTACCCTTAACTGCAAGCATGATGCCAGTCGTTATTAAATCACTGCAATCAGGCTTACCTCAAATATATCAGGCACTGTCAGCATTTTCTAGACTTCTTATTATCTCTCTAGAAAAAGATATACTGAACATACCTCAAGGCAGTTGAATCTGCAGGCCGTTCTCCCAGCTGAAGTTTTTCCCATACTCTTCAGTTATGTGTGAGAACAGCAGTGGATCTTAGTTACAACCTGCTAAGATCATCAAAAACCTCAGGCAAAACACTTCTTCTAATTTCTGCCTAAGGTAAAAAACAGTACAACTCCGGTACCATTTAAAAATAACAAACTTTTGATTGAAGATAAACTACACTAAGTCACCACATCTCTCTATGCGACTTCCCTTGTCGAGAGCTGCAAGAGAATGACTGGAGGTGGCAGTTAGGGGAGGAGCTATATAGACAGCTCTGCTGTGGGTGATCCTCTTGCAGCTTCCTGTTGGGAAGGAGAATATCCCACAAGTAATGGATGATCCGTGGACTGGATACACCTTACAAGAGAAAACCCTCTCTG
This sequence comes from Bombina bombina, assembly GCF_027579735.1. Lineage (NCBI taxonomy): Eukaryota > Metazoa > Chordata > Amphibia > Anura > Bombinatoridae > Bombina > Bombina bombina. Next base: position 5,884,649 of record NC_069500.1, read on the forward strand.
CTGTATGCCTTTTATAACACAGCAGAGAAGGCATCAGGCGATTTGATTCAAGTGTAATGTCCAAAAGGCGCGCAAACAATGGTGCGTGTCTAAGCACCGCTCATCGTGGGCGTATTAAGTCAAATCTCCCGGGCGGCTAATACTTGTAACAAATGGACTCAAGTGTAATGTCCAAAAGGCGCGCAAACAATGGTGCGTGTCTAAGCCCCGCCCATCGTGGGCGTATTAAGATAAATCTCCCGGGCGGCTCTAACACAAGTCGTTGGGAACGGCGCAATGCCGTATATCCCTGTCGGCTGTCATCTTGTGTAATATAAGCCGCAGGAAGCGAGAAATACATCCAACATGTATAACACATTGTTGAAGAAAAATAAACCTCCCTGTCGGCTGTGAAATTTATGAATAGCAGCCTTTGGGAGCAAGGGCTAGTAACACCACGTATAATACATTTGTGCAGAAGCAGAATAAACCTCCCTGTCGGCTGTGAATCTCATTAATATCAGCCGTTGGGAGCAGGTATATGTAACACCACGTATAATACATTTATGCAGAAATAGAATAAACCTCCCTGTCGGCTGTGAATCTCATTAATATCAGCCGTTGGGAGCAAGGGTTAGTAACACCATGTATAATACATTTATGCAGAAGCAGAATAAACCTCCCTGTCGGCTGTGAATCTCATTAATATCAGCCGTTGGGAGCAGGTATATGTAACACCACGTATAATACATTTATGCAGAAATAGAATAAACCTCCCTGTCGGCTGTGAATCTCATTAATATCAGCCGTTGGGAGCAAGGGTTAGTAACACCACGTATAATACATTTATGCAGAAATAGAATAAACCTCCCTGTCGGCTGTGAAATTTACGAATAGCAGCCTTTGGGAGCAAGGGCTAGTAACACCACGTATAATACATTTATGCAGAAGCAGAATAAACCTCCCTGTCGGCTGTGAATCTCATTAATATCAGCCGTTGGGAGCAAGGGTTAGTAACACCACGTATAATACATTTATGCAGAAATAGAATAAACCTCCCTGTCGGCTGTGAATCTCATTAATATCAGCCGTTGGGAGCAAGGGTTAGTAACACCACGTATAATACATTTATGCAGAAGCAGAATAAACCTCCCTGTCGGCTGTGAATCTCATTAATAGCAGCCGTTGGGAGCAAGGGTTAGTAACACCACGTATAATACATTTATGCAAAAGCAGAATAAACCTCCCTGTCGGCTGTGAATCTCATTAATATCAGCCGTTGGGAGCAAGGGTTAGTAACACCACGTATAATACATTTATGCAGAAGCAGAATAAACCTCCCTGTCGGCTGTGAATCTCATTAATATCAGCCATTTGGAGCAGGTATATGTAACACCACGTATAATACATTTATGCAGAAATAGAATAAACCTCCCTGTCGGCTGTGAATCTCATTAATAGCAGCCGTTGGGAGCATGTAACACCACGTATAATACATTTATGCAGAAGCAGAATAAACCTCCCTGTCGGCTGTGAATCTCATTAATAGCAGCCGTTGGGAGCAAGGGTTAGTAACACCACGTATAATACATTTATGCAGAAGCAGAATAAACCTCCCTGTCGGCTGTGAATCTCATTAATATCAGCCATTTGGAGCAGGTATATGTAACACCACGTATAACACAGCAGAGAAGGCATCAGGCGATTTGATTCAAGTGTAATGTCCAAAAGGCGCGCAAACAATGGTGCGTGTCTAAGCACCGCTCATCGTGGGCGTATTAAGTCAAATCTCCCGGGCGGCTAATACTTGTAACAAATGGACTCAAGTGTAATGTCCAAAAGGCGCGCAAACAAAGGTGCGTGTCTAAGCCCCGCCCATCGTGGGCGTATTAAGATAAATCTCCCGGGCGGCTCTAACACAAGTCGTTGGGAACGGCGCAATGCCGTATATCCCTGTCGGCTGTCATCTTGTGTAATATAAGCCGCAGGAAGCGAGAAATACATCCAACATGTATAACACATTGTTGAAGAAAAATAAACCTCCCTGTCGGCTGTGAAATTTACGAATAGCAGCCTTTGGGAGCAAGGGCTAGTAACACCACGTATAATACATTTGTGCAGAAGCAGAATAAACCTCCCTGTCGGCTGTGAATCTCATTAATATCAGCCGTTGGGAGCAGGTATATGTAACACCACGTATAATACATTTATGCAGAAATAGAATAAACCTCCCTGTCGGCTGTGAATCTCATTAATATCAGCCGTTGGGAGCAAGGGTTAGTAACACCATGTATAATACATTTATGCAGAAGCAGAATAAACCTCCCTGTCGGCTGTGAATCTCATTAATATCAGCCGTTGGGAGCAGGTATATGTAACACCACGTATAATACATTTATGCAGAAATAGAATAAACCTCCCTGTCGGCTGTGAATCTCATTAATATCAGCCGTTGGGAGCAAGGGTTAGTAACACCACGTATAATACATTTATGCAGAAATAGAATAAACCTCCCTGTCGGCTGTGAAATTTACGAATAGCAGCCTTTGGGAGCTTTTCATCTTTAAAGGCACTGAGGAAAATATCCTTAACTTTGTTACACATTTGAATAATAACAACTTCGGGATATCTTTCACATATAATATCCAGAAGGAACAAATTGAATTTCTTGATTTAGTGCTTAGTAGATCTCCAGATGGACATGTATCATCGAAAACCTTTTTCAAGACAGTTGATTGCAACAGTTTTCTCCACTTTGAGAGCAACCACTATAAATGTTGGAAAACGAATGTCCCTTATGGACAATTTAGACGGATTAGGAGAAATTGTTCATCCATTAATGATTATGACACACAGGCCAAAATTATTGGCGAGAGATTTCTGGAAAAAGGCTATCCACCAGACCTGATAATCAGGGAGATGGATAGGGTCAGGAAAGAAGATAGGTCAAATTACTTTAGTAATGAAGCCAAAAAACAGACTGTCTTCAAGGATACTAATCCCCCCCTCTTCATTACCAGATACAATTCTAACCATCTTGCAGTAAATAAAATTCTTAGGAAACATTGGTCTATCCTCACCAATGACCCTACCCTGAAGCAACTTTTGGGTGATAAACCCAAGGTAGTCTATAGGAGGGCACCAACTTTAAAAACAGCTTTAGCACCGAGCAAAATTGTCAGGGACAAGTATATCAACAGTAATTCGTCCCCAGGCATTCCATGGGACACTAATAAACAGAAACTTTTGGTATCAAAATGTTTCAGAAAACGTTGTGGTATGTGCAGTTTCATATCACACAGAGTATCATCGTTCACATCTTTTGTTACAGGAGAATCATTTGCGATCCAGAATCGTATGACATGTGAAACATCCTTTGTAATATATCTGCTCAGCTGCAAATGTGGGGTGCAATATGTGGGTCGCACCTGCCGCAGGGTCAAAAAAAGATGGGGTGAACACTCATATAACATCAACAAATTATCTAAATCTCACAGTGTCTCAAGACACTGTCTGAATCTCCATAAGACACTTAAAGACCCCATGAGGATAACACCCATAGAGATGATATCCAGATCCAATAAGGATGCTTTTATAACTCTTAGGAGAAGAGAATCCTTTTGGATTAAGAAACTAGTTACATTACAGCCTTATGGGTTGAATGAAAATCTAGACATGGCTTCTTTCTGATCTGACCTAAAACCAGCGTAATCATTTATAGGGTAGATCTCACAAGTTATGGTCACTTAGAACATACAAGGAACACTCCTGGTTCCGCTCAATTGCTAGGGAATATTTGCCCCTGCCCAACTTCAACTGGCACAGGAAGAGTTTCTTCCATTATTCCTTATCGTTCACTCTAGGGTCCCTGTTAAGGTTGACTGCTCCCTTGTATTATGTACCACACAGGGTCCTATACCAACTATCCTTACATAATGGTTAGTTGATCCAGGTATCTTTCTTTTAGGTTGTGTAATTCCTCATATTTGGCTTCCAAGATTATGCCTATGGATGGACCGAGAAAGCAGATTCTCGCTTTGTACATTTCTATCAAATAGATGGAGTAAGCAGATATATGCTGCGCCCACTTCTATCTATCAGAACACGATATCTCCTTAGACTAGTGATAAGACCAGTGCTTTAACCCACTAGTAGTCTTTTGCTAATAACATCGATTGTCTATATGTCACAAACAATAACACTGACTGTTTATATGCCAGATATATCGTACGAACACCCAGTAGGACCAATAAGGTGATAGTATAGGTACCATTACTTTTGCACCCGACCCCTTTGTTCTAGCCCTATAGCCAGGGTCTTGTCTGGTTGATAGGGTTCCTCTATCTTTATATCTGTTATCAACACTACAATCTGATATGGGAAAGGCCTCACATATCTCCTCGTATTTTTTAGTATGTTACTCACACCCCACGTAGATAATATCACTACTAGAAGTGCCCGATGGATTGGGCCACCACTCACATCGCTGTATAGCACATCACATTCCCCCGTAGTATGCACTACACAACATGTTCAGTAGAACACACATTTACACTATCAATACATATTCTGAATGACACAACACATCCCGTGATAACCACACATCAACACTACACACTCGTCACTTATAACTTTGATGATGGCAGATAATCACAGTACCAATCTGTACTTCACCCTCTATCACATCATTCATTTCACTATATTATCGCATTATGGTCAAACACAATATGATATTTAATTATCGACATAAGATTATCAAGTATGGAGAAATTCAACATAATAATATAATATTATATGCACTGATTACAGCTGAGTGCTTACAAGATGCCTTATACAGTTGCATTTATTTTTTAGCGCACAGAGTTGTGACATAACGCTCTGTCTATGAGTGCAGACATCCCAGACACACATTGGATTTAGCATTCCCTGCCAACTAAATAGGATTGCATATGTTACTTGAATTGTTATCTACGAAGTTTGCGTGGGCTGACTTTTCCATACGCAAGTTTGTTGTACGCATGACACACAGTATGCTGACGTTGTCAGGGTAGCCAATCCCATCTGCACACGCCCAAGCAATCTTTGGTACAAGCCTATACGCTATAGGAATAGTTCACACCCATTTACTCTTGCCAATGCAGTCATTGGTGTAGGATTTTACGTTAAACAAGTAGTTTACATTCAAATGTATAGTCTACAGCGATAACCCCGGTCGAACACCGACAAGCAACCGGACCAGTGGGAAACATACTGACCCACAACGATCGCATATATGCTAGCCCTATACCCAGGGACTGCTAAATATACACCTGTTATTAAGGTCTAACTAGATGTTTACTAAACACAATCCACCTTTATATTTATTTATTATTTTTTCAGTTATTGTGCAATTTGACACCAGGAAGCAGATGTCCAATCAACGGACACTTGGGTTTGCAAAATTAGTACGTCAATAATTATGAAAGTATCGCTTTGCCTGCTATTAACTTTGTATCAAGTTGCATATTTATTTTAACATTTTATAAGAGTAAGGTAAGGCCGAAATCATAAGACATATTTGACAATATATAGAGTATGTTGTATGTAAATTGAATAGGAATGGGAAACATACCAGTATATGTATTAGTTTGTTTATTTATATTTTAAGAAGTATAATTTTACAGGGAATATGGGTCCTGTTCATAACAGTGTTAGGCTTATGTCTATTATTATCAATACACAATGATGATCTGATTTTTTGTACACAAACGGTTAATCTGCCATGAGTATGGTCTGCTGAAGTTTGGTTTTGCACTAAATTGTATTTGGGTGTTGGTTGCCATACCAACTTTCTAGCAGACAGGTGCTAACACTTAATGACCATTAAGGTTAGAGCAATCTGATTGGCCAATTAGTAGGTGTGTTTTTGTATAAAGCAAGTGTAATCTGTATGTGTTTTTACAATTTTTTAGCCTGATGAAACGCGTCACATTTTAATAAAGATTTTTACAGTAATACACTTGCTTTTTGGACATCTTTTATATACTATTCGCATGCTGAAAAAATTCTTTGAGTGGCACCAGCGAGCTATTCTACTATCACCTGGAGGGATCAGTCTACTGGGCGACTGTTTGGTTCCAGTTTGCAGTTTATGCACCTGCAGGTGCTTTGGATCTTGTAAGTAGGATTGCTCAGATTACCACTCATTTATATAAACGTTACTGGGCTATGGTTTGCTTCTTTTGTGTTCACTCAGGAACCTGACAATCACCACCATCTAGGACTATAACTGACACGTGAATTACATCAGTGAGCTGGACCACTGAGAGGTTCCAGTCTGCTTCAATAGCACCAATGGGTGCATCTCTTTTGTGAGTATTCAACTGTCACCCTGTGTATTGTTATATCTGGTATCTGGCTATACTAGGCCATGTTTGGCGCCTCTGTGTTCTCTCTTTTTCCAGTTATCCATCTATCAGGAAGACCATCCTAAGACTGAGAGCTGCCTACCGTTTTTTGGAGTTACTACCGTTTGGGACATTATTGTTATCATTTTCACTCGTTGGACTTTTTTTTGGTACACATTTTCTAACATATATGTATGTTTTTGTATATATATATATATATACTATATCATATTAGCTTCAATTAGTTATTTGTTTTTGTCTAACATTTGTCTAGCTGATAGGCTTTAAGAGGCGCCCCCTAAGGGTAGTAATACACACTGGTGTGTATTACTCCCTCATTCTATCTTCCACTCAGAAGCAGAATAAACCTCCCTGTCGGCTGTGAATCTCATTAATATCAGCCGTTGGGAGCAGGTATATGTAACACCATGTATAATACATTTATGCAGAAATAGAATAAACCTCCCTGTCGGCTGTGAATCTCATTAATATCAGCCGTTGGGAGCAAGGGTTAGTAACACCATGTATAATACATTTATGCAGAAGCAGAATAAACCTCCCTGTCGGCTGTGAATCTCATTAATATCAGCCGTTGGGAGCAGGTATATGTAACACCACGTATAATACATTTATGCAGAAATAGAATAAACCTCCCTGTCGGCTGTGAAATTTACGAATGGTAGCCTTTGGGAGCAAGGGCTAGTAACACCACGTATAATACATTTATGCAGAAATAGAATAAACCTCCCTGTCGGCTGTGAAATTTACGAATGGTAGCCTTTGGGAGCAAGGGCTAGTAACACCACGTATAATACATTTATGCAGAAGCAGAATAAACCTCCCTGTCGGCTGTGAAATTTACGAATGGTAGCCTTTGGGAGCAAGGGCTAGTAACACCACGTATAATACATTTATGCAGAAGCAGAATAAACCTCCCTGTCGGCTGTGAATCTCATTAATATCAGCCGTTGGGAGCAAGGGTTAGTAACACCACGTATAATACATTTATGCAGAAATAGAATAAACCTCCCTGTCGGCTGTGAAATTTACGAATGGTAGCCTTTGGGAGCAAGGGCTAGTAACACCACGTATAATACATTTATGCAGAAGCAGAATAAACCTCCCTGTCGGCTGAGAATCTCATTAATATCAGCCGTTGGGAGCAAGGGTTAGTAACACCACGTATAATACATTTATGCAGAAGCAGAATAAACCTCCCTGTCGGCTGTGAATCTCATTAATATCAGCCATTTGGAGCAGGTATATGTAACACCACGTATAATACATTTATGCAGAAATAGAATAAACCTCCCTGTCGGCTGTGAATCTCATTAATAGCAGCCGTTGGGAGCATGTAACACCACGTATAATACATTTATGCAGAAGCAGAATAAACCTCCCTGTCGGCTGTGAATCTCATTAATATCAGCCATTTGGAGCAGGTACCGGTAACTCCATTTTAAGGAAGTAGATCCTGCTTCTGAAATTGCAGAAACTGCACAATAACGGATCCCCACACCTAGGGATAAAGTTAACGCCCCTAAATATATGTTTGTATAGAGTGCCACATTTTTCTGTATACGTATCCAGAAAACAAAACTTAGCACTTACCTTAGGAGTTTGCCCAGCAGTAAGGCAGCTCACCCGGCTTGCGAGGTCCTCTCCCTCACATTGGCCTGTGGAAACAAAAAGTACTGAGTATTTCTCCCTCAGACTTTTACAAACAGGGCAGCATAAATGTATGGGAGGCGCAGTGAGAATTATGTCCCACAAGTTCCCATTGCTCTAAAGCCACCAAAGCTCTACTGAAGAGACTGATATGGACTACGGCTACACCCTAGAACAAAGCAACACTCTCTGGCACTCTTGATTAAAGAATCTATAAGTAACACCTCACTCTGCCTCTTCCTATCACTAACGTAGGCAAAGAGAATGACTGGAGTGGGAGGGAAGGGAGGAGCTATATATACAGCTCTGCTGTGGTGCTCTTTGCCTCCTCCTGCTGACCAGGATGCGTAATCCCACAAGTAAGGATGAAATCCATGGACTCATCGTGTTTTTAAAAAGAAAATTGTTATTGTTTAAAAAGATAGATAACACCTTTACTACCCATTCCCCAGCTTTGCACAATAAACATTGCTATATTAATAAACTTTATAACATTTACACCTTTAAATGTCTGCCTGTTTCAAAGACTCTATAGACAGCCTCTTAATCAGACATTTTTTTATTTGCTTTTCACAACAGGATACTGCTAGTTCATGTGAGCCATATAGATAACATTGTGTTCACGCCTGGGGAGTTATTTAAGAGTTAGCACAACATAGTACTAAATGCAAGTCAATAGATAATACAGTACATAAAAAGTCACGTGATCAGGGGGCTGTCTGTGATTACCTTGTATCTAAGCATCTCCTGAGGTAAAAAGTATATTAATATAACTGTGTTGGTTATGCAAAACTGGGGAATGGTAATAAAGGGATTATCTATCTATTGGTGGACAAGTGCACATTTCACCTGGGGAGGGCTGTGGATCCTACAAGGAGCAGCTCACGGTAGACCAGGGGATTGGTGGACAAGTGCACGTTTCACCTGGGGAGAGCTGTAGATCCTACAAGGAGCAGCTCACTGTAGACCAGTGGATTGGTGGACAAGTGCACGTTTCACCTGGGGAGAGCTGGGGATCCTACAAGGAGCAGCTCACTGTAGACCAGGGGATTGGTGGACAAGTGCACGTTTCACCTGGGGAGAGCTGTGGATCCTACAAGGAGCAGCTCACTGTAGACCAGGGGATTGGTGGACAAGTGCACGTTTCACCTGGGGAGAGCTGTGTATCCTACAAGGAGCAGCTCACTGTAGACCAGGGGATTGGTGGACAAGTGCACGTTTCACCTGGGGAGAGCTGTGGATCCTACAAGGAGCAGCTCACTGTAGACCAGGGGATTGGTGGACAAGTGCATGTTTCACCTGAGGAGGGCTTCTGATCCACAAGGAGCAGCTCACTGCAGACCATGGGATTGGTGGACAAGTGCACGTTTCACCTGGGGAGGGCTGTGGATCCTACAAGGAGCAGCTCACTGTAGACCAGGGGATTGGTGGACAAGTGTACGTTTCACCTGAGGAGGGCTTCTGATCCACAAGGAGCAGCTCACTGTAGACCAGGGGATTGGTGGACAAGTGCACGTTTCAGCTGTGGATCTCACAAGGAGCAGCTCACTGTAGACCAGGGGGTTGGTGGACAAGTGCACGTTTCACCTGGGGAGGGCTGTGGATCCCACAAGGGGCAGCTCACTGTAGACCAGGGGATTGGTGGACAAGTGCACGTTTCACTTGGGGAGGGCTTTTGATCCACAAGGAGCAGCTCACTGCAGACCATGGGATTGGTGGACAAGTGCAAGTTTCACTTGGGGAGGGCTGTGGATCCTACAAGGAGCAGCTCACTGTAGACCAGGGGATTGGTGGACAAATGCACGTTTCACCTGGGGAGAGCTGTGGATCCAACAAGGAGCAGCTCACTGTAGAACAGGAGATTGGTGGACAAGTGCACGTTTCACCTGAGGAGGGCTTCTGATCCACAAGGAGCAGCTCACTGCAGACCATGGGATTGGTGGACAAGTGCACGTTTCACCTGGGGAGGGCTGTGAATCCTACAAGGAGCAGCTCACTGTAGACCAGGGGATTGGTGGACAAGTGCACGTTTCAGTTGTGGAGGGCTGTGGATCTCACAAGTAGCAGCTCACTGTAGACCAGGGGATTGGTGGACAAGTGCAGGTTTCACTTGGGGAGGGCGTTGGATCCTACAAGGAGCAGCTCACTGTAGACCAGGGGATTAGTGGACAAGTGCGCATTCACCTGGGAGGACTGTGGATCCTACAAGGGGCAGCTCACTGTAGACCAGGGGATTTGTGGACAAGTGCACGTATCACCTGGGGAGGGCTGTGGATCCTACAAGGAGCAGCTCACTGTAGAGCAAGGGATTGGTGGACAAGTGCACGTTTCACCTGGGGAGGGCTATGGATCCTACAAGGAGCAGCTCAAAGTAGACCAGGGGATTGGTGGACAAGTGCACATTTCACCTGGGGAAGGCTGTGGATCCTACAAGGAGCAGCTCACAGTAGACCAGGGGATTGGTGGACAAGTGCACATTTCACCTGGGGAAGGCTGTGGATCCTACAAGGAGCAGCTCACTGTAGACCAGGGGATTGGTGGAGAAGTGCACATTTCACCTGGGGAAGGCTGTGGATCCTACAAGGAGCAGCTCACTGTATACCAGGGGATTGGTGGACAAATGCAGGTTTCACTTGGGGAGGGCGTTGGATCCTACAAGGAGCAGCTCACTGTAGACCAGGGGATTAGTGGACAAGTGCACATTCACCTGGGAGGGCTGTGGATCCTACAAGGAGCAGCTCACTGTAGACCAGGGGATTTGTGGAAAAGTGCACGTTTCACCTGGGGAGGGCTGTGGATCCTACAAGGAGCAGCTCACTGTAGACCAGGGAAATGGTGGACAAGTGCACGTTTCACTTGGGGAGGGCTGTGCATTCCACAAGGAGCAGCTCACTGTAGACCAGGGGATTGGTGGACAAGTGCACGTTTCACCTGGGGAGAGCTGTGAATCCTACAAGGAGCAGCTCACTGTAGACCAGGGGATTGGTGGACAAGTGCACGTTTCACCTGGGGAGGGTTGTGGATCTCACAAGGAGCAGCTCACTGTAGACCAGGGGATTGGTGGACAAGTGCACATTTCACCTGGGGAAGGCTGTGGATCCTACAAGGAGCAGCTCACGGTATACCAGGGGATTGGTGGACAAGTGCAGGTTTCACTTGGGGAGGGCGTTGGATCCTTCAAGGAGCAGCTCACTGTAGACCAGGGGATTGGTGGACAAGTGCACATTTCACCTGGGGAAGGCTGTGGATCCTACAAGGAGCAGCTCACGGTATACCAGGGGATTGGTGGACAAGTGCAGGTTTCACTTGGGGAGGGCGTTGGATCCTACAAGGAGCAGCTCACTGTAGAGCAGGTGGACAAGTGCACATTTCACCTGGGGAGGGCGTTGACCTTCTTTAAAGAACAAATATAATGATGGAATATGCGGATCAGCACAGATTGTATTACGAATAAGGGCAATGCAGAGACTTCTATATAAACCTAATGGGGGTGTAGCTGACAATACAGGCACCTTCACGCGGTGACCTACCTTGCTTGGTTGAGGAATCCTTGGTATGAAGCCCTCTACACTATAGTCTCTGTGTGTTGTGGATTCAGTCAAATTAAGCTTGTTCGGCTGGGAGCCCCTCTCCTCTAACAGTTCCGTGCTGGGGAGAGAAAATATACTGGCACTGTTACAGGGGGCCACAGTAATGAGAGTGATGTGTGTGTGTAAAATATATGTGCCAGGTGTGCAGTAGGTTGTTATGCGTCTCTACCCACTAGCCTTTTTTACTCTCACTACCCCACTAGCCTTTTATTCTCTCTCTCACTACCCCACTAGCCTTTTATTCTCTCTCTCTCTCTCACTACCACACTAGCCTTTTATTCTCTCTCTCTCACTACCCCACTAGCCTTTAATTCTCTATCTCAGTACCCCACTAACCTTTTATTCTCTCTCTCACTACCCCACTAGTCTTTTATTCACTCACACTCACTACCCCACTAACCTTTTATTCTTTCTCTCACTACCCTTTTATTATCTCTCTCACTACCCCACTAGCGTTTTATTCTCTCTCTCTCACAACCCCACTAGCCTTTTATTCTCTCTCTCACTACCCCACTAACCTTTTATTCTCTCACTAACCCACTAGCTTTTTATACTCGCACAACCCCACTAACCTTTTATTCTCGCTCACTACCCCACTATCCTTTTATTCTCTCTCTCACTACCCCACTAGTCTTTTATTCTCCCTCTCTAACTACCCCACTAACCTTTTATTCTCTATCTCACTACCCCTACTAACCTTTTATTCTCTATCTCACTACCCCTACTAACCTTTTATTCTCTATCTCACTACCCCACTAGCCTTTTATTCTCTCTCTCACTACCCCCACTAGCCTTTTATTCTCTCTCTCACTATCCCACTAGCCTTTTATTCTCTCTCTCACTACCCCACTAGTCTTTTATTCTCTCTCACTACCCCACTAGCCTTTTATTCTCTCTCTCACTACCCAACTAACCTTTTATTCTCTCTCTCACTACCCCACTAGCCTTTTACTCTCTCTCTCACTACCCCACTAGCCTTTTATTCTCTCTCTCACTACCCCACTAGCCTTTTATTCTCTCACTACCCCACTAGCCTTTTATTCTCTCTCACTACCCACTAGCCTTTTATTCTCTCTCTCACTACCCCACTAACCTTTTATTCTCTCTCTCACCACCCCACTAGCCTTTTATTCTCTCTCACTACCCCACTAGCCTTTTACTCTCTCTCTCACTACCCCACTAACCTTTTATTCTCTCTCTCACTACCCAACTAACCTTTTATTCTCTCTCTCACTACCCCACTAGCCTTTTACTCTCTCTCTCACTACCCCACTAGCCTTTTATTCTCTCTCTCACTACCCCACTAGCCTTTTATTCTCCCTCTCACTACCCCACTAGCCTTTTATTCTCTCTCTCACTACCCCACTAGTCTTTTACTCTCTCTCTCACTACCCCACTAGCCTTTTATTCTCTCTCTCACTACCCCACTAGCCTTTTATTCTCTCTCTCACTACCCCACTAGCCTTTTATTCTCTCTCTCTCACTACCCTAAGAGCCTTTTATTCTCTCTCTCTCTCACTACCCCAATAGCCTTTTATTATCTCTCTCACTACCCCACTAGCCTTTTATTCGCTCTCTCTCACTACCCCAAGAGCCTTTTATTCTCTCTCTCACTACCCCAAGAGCCTTTTATTCTCTCTCTCTCACTACCCCAAGAGCCTTTTATTCTCTCTCTCTCTTCTCTACCCCACTAGCCTTTTATTCTCTCTCTCACTACCCCACTAGCCTTTTATTCTCTCTCTCTCACTACCCCAAGAGCCTTTTATTCTCTCTTTCTCACAACCCCAAGACCCTTTTATTCTCTCTCACTACCCCACTAGCCTTTTATTCTCTCTCTCACTACCCCACTATCCTTTTATTCTCTCTCTCACTACCCGACTAACCTTTTATTCTCTCTCTCACTACCCCACTAGCCTTTTATTCTCTCTCTCACTACCCCACTAGCCTTTTATTCTCTCTCACTACCCCACTAGCCTTTTATTCTCTCTCTCACTACCCCACTAGCCTTTAATTCTCTCTCTCACTACCCCACTAGCCTTTTATTCTCTCTCACTACCCCACTAGCCTTTTATTCTCTCTCACTACCCCACTAGCCTTTTATTCTCTCTCTCACTACCCCACTAGCCTTTTATTCTCTCTCTCACTACCCCACTAACCTTTTATTCTCTCTCTCTCTCACTACCCCACAAGCCTTTTATTCTCTCTCACTACCCCACTAGCCTTTTATTCTCTCTCACTACCCCACTAGCCTTTTATTCTCTCTCACTACCCCACTAACCTTTTATTCTCTCTCTCACCACCCCACTAGCCTTTTATTCTGTCTCTCACTACCCCACTAGCCTTTTATTCTGTCTCTCACTATCCCACTAGCCTTTTATTCTCTCTCTCACTACCCCACTAGCCTTTTATTCTCTCTCTCTCACTACCCCACTAGCCTTTTATTCTCTCTCTCACCACCCCACTAACCTTTTATTCTCTCTCTCCCCACGCCACTAGCCTTTTATTCTCTCTCTCACCACCCCACTAGCCTTTTATTCTCTCTCTCACTACCCCACTAACCTTTTATTCTCTCTCTCACTACCCCACTAACCTTTTATTATCTCTCTCACTACCCCACTAACCTTTTATTCTCTCTCTCACTACCCCGCTAGCCTTTTATTCTGTCTCTCACTATCCCACTAGCCTTTTATTCTCTCTCTCACCACCCCACTAGCCTTTTATTCTCTCTCTCACCACCCCACTAGCCTTTTATTCTCTCTCTCACTACCCCACTAACCTTTTATTCTCTCTCTCACTACCCCACTAGCCTTTTATTCTCTCTCTCACTACCCCACTAGCCTTTTATTCTGTCTCTCACTATCCCACTAGCCTTTTATTCTCTCTCTCACCACCCCACTAACCTTTTATTCTCTCTCTCACCACCCCACTAGCCTTTTATTTTCTCTCTCACCACCCCACTAACCTTTTATTCTCTCTCTCACCACCCCACTAGCTTTTTATTCTCTCTCTCACCACCCCACTAGCCTTTTATTCTGTCTCTCACTATCCCACTAGCCTTTTATTCTCTCTCTCACTATCCCACTAGCCTTTTATTCTCTCTCTCACTACCCCACTAGCCTTTTATTCTCTCTCTCACTATCCCACTAGCCTTTTATTCTCTCTCTCACTATCCCACTAGCCTTTTATTCTCTCTCTCACTACCCCACTAACCTTTTATTCTCTCTCTCACTACCCCACTAACCTTTTATTCTCTCTCTCACTACCCCACTAACCTTTTATTCTCTCTCTCACTACCCAACTAGCCTTTTATTCTCTCTCTCACTACCCCACTAGCCTTTTATTCTCTCTCTCACTACCCCACTAACCTTTTATTCTCTCTCTCACTACCCCACTAGCCTTTTATTCTCTCTCTCACTATCCCACTAGCCTTTTATTCTCTCTCTCACTACCCCACTAACCTTTTATTCTCTCTCTCACTACCCCACTAGCCTTTTATTCTCTCTCTCACTATCCCACTAGCCTTTTATTCTCTCTCTCACTACCCCACTAACCTTTTATTCTCTCTCTCACTACCCCACTAGCCTTTAATTCTCTCTCACCACCCCACTAGCCTTTTATTCTCTCTCTCACTACCCCCTATCCTTTTATTCTCTCTCTCACTACCCCCTATCCTTTTATTCTCTCTCTCACTACCCCACTATCCTTTTATTCTGTCTCTCACTACCCCACTAGCCTTTTACTCTCTCTCTCTCTCTCTCTCACTACCCCACTAACCTTTTATTCTCTCTCTCACTACCCCTCTATCCTTTTATTCTCTCTCTCACTACCCCACTAACCTTTTATTCTCTCTCTCACTACCCCCCTATCCTTTTATTCTCTCTCTCAGTACCCCACTATCCTTTTATTCTGTCTCTCACTACCCCACTAGCCTTTTACTCTCTCTCTCTCACTACCCCACTAGTCTTTTATTCTCTCTCTCTCTCACTACCCCACTAGCCTTTAATTCTCTCTCACTACCCCACTAGTCTTTTATTCTCTCTCTCTCACTACCCCACTAGCCTTTTATTCTCTCTCACTACCCCACTAGCCTTTTATTCTCTCTCACTACCCCACTAGCCTTTTATTCTCTCTCTCACTACCCCACTAGCCTTTTATTCTCTCTCTCACTACCCCACTAGCCTTTTATTCTCTCTCACTACCCCACTAGCCTTTTATTCTCTCTCACTACCCCACTAGCCTTTTATTCTCTCTCACTACCCCACTAGCCTTTTATTCTCTCTCTCACTACCCCACTAGCCTTTTATTCTCTCTCTCACTACCCCACTAACCTTTTATTCTCTCTCTCTCTCACTACCCCACAAGCCTTTTATTCTCTCTCACTGCCCCACTAGCCTTTTATTCTCTCTCTCACTACCCCACTAGCCTTTTATTCTCTCTCACTACCCCACTAGCCTTTTATTCTCTCTCACTACCCCACTAGCCTTTTATTCTCTCTCTCACTACCCCACTAGCCTTTTATTCTCTCTCACTACCCCACTAGCCTTTTATTCTCTCTCACTACCCCACTAGCCTTTTATTCTCTCTCACTACCCCACTAGCCTTTTATTCTCTCTCTCACTACCCCACTAGCCTTTTATTCTCTCTCTCACTACCCCACTAGCCTTTTATTCTGTCTCTCACTACCCCACTAGCCTTTTATTCTGTCTCTCACTATCCCACTAGCCTTTTATTCTCTCTCTCACTACCCCACTAGCCTTTTATTCTCTCTCTCTCACTACCCCACTAGCCTTTTATTCTCTCTCTCACCACCCCACTAACCTTTTATTCTCTCTCTCCCCACCCCACTAGCCTTTTATTCTCTCTCTCACCACCCCACTAGCCTTTTATTCTCTCTCTCACTACCCCACTAACCTTTTATTCTCTCTCTCACTACCCCACTAACCTTTTATTCTCTCTCTCACTACCCCACTAACCTTTTATTCTCTCTCTCACTACCCCACTAGCCTTTTATTCTGTCTCTCACTATCCCACTAGCCTTTTTGTTCTCTCTCTCACCACCCCCCTATCCTTTTATTCTGTCTCTCACTACCCCCTATCCTTTTATTCTCTCTCTCACTACCCCACTAACCTTTTATTCTCTCTCTCACTACCCCTCTATCCTTTTATTCTCTCTCTCACTACCCCACTAACCTTTTATTCTCTCTCTCACTACCCCCCTATCCTTTTATTCTCTCTCTCAGTACCCCACTATCCTTTTATTCTGTCTCTCACTACCCCACTAGCCTTTTACTCTCTCTCTCTCACTACCCCACTAGTCTTTTATTCTCTCTCTCTCACTACCCCACTAGCCTTTAATTCTCTCTCACTACCCCACTAGTCTTTTATTCTCTCTCTCTCACTACCCCACTAGCCTTTTATTCTCTCTCACTACCCCACTAGCCTTTTATTCTCTCTCACTACCCCACTAGCCTTTTATTCTCTCTCTCACTACCCCACTAGCCTTTTATTCTCTCTCTCACTACCCCACTAGCCTTTTATTCTCTCTCACTACCCCACTAGCCTTTTATTCTCTCTCACTACCCCACTAGCCTTTTATTCTCTCTCACTACCCCACTAGCCTTTTATTCTCTCTCTCACTACCCCACTAGCCTTTTATTCTCTCTCTCACTACCCCACTAACCTTTTATTCTCTCTCTCTCTCACTACCCCACAAGCCTTTTATTCTCTCTCACTGCCCCACTAGCCTTTTATTCTCTCTCTCACTACCCCACTAGCCTTTTATTCTCTCTCACTACCCCACTAGCCTTTTATTCTCTCTCACTACCCCACTAGCCTTTTATTCTCTCTCTCACTACCCCACTAGCCTTTTATTCTCTCTCACTACCCCACTAGCCTTTTATTCTCTCTCACTACCCCACTAGCCTTTTATTCTCTCTCACTACCCCACTAGCCTTTTATTCTCTCTCTCACTACCCCACTAGCCTTTTATTCTCTCTCTCACTACCCCACTAGCCTTTTATTCTGTCTCTCACTACCCCACTAGCCTTTTATTCTGTCTCTCACTATCCCACTAGCCTTTTATTCTCTCTCTCACTACCCCACTAGCCTTTTATTCTCTCTCTCTCACTACCCCACTAGCCTTTTATTCTCTCTCTCACCACCCCACTAACCTTTTATTCTCTCTCTCCCCACCCCACTAGCCTTTTATTCTCTCTCTCACCACCCCACTAGCCTTTTATTCTCTCTCTCACTACCCCACTAACCTTTTATTCTCTCTCTCACTACCCCACTAACCTTTTATTCTCTCTCTCACTACCCCACTAACCTTTTATTCTCTCTCTCACTACCCCACTAGCCTTTTATTCTGTCTCTCACTATCCCACTAGCCTTTTTGTTCTCTCTCTCACCACCCCACTAGCCTTTTATTCTCTCTCTCACCACCCCACTAGCCTTTTATTCTCTCTCTCACTACCCCACTAACCTTTTATTCTCTCTCTCACTACCCCACTAACCTTTTATTCTCTCTCTCACTACCCCACTAGCCTTTTATTCTCTCTCTCACTACCCCACTAGCCTTTTATTCTGTCTCTCACTATCCCACTAGCCTTTTATTCTCTCTCTCACCACCCCACTAACCTTTTATTGTCTCTCTCACCACCCCACTAGCCTTTTATTTTCTCTCTCACCACCCCACTAACCTTTTATTCTCTCTCTCACCACCCCACTAGCTTTTTATTCTCTCTCTCACCACCCCACTAGCCTTTTATTCTGTCTCTCACTATCCCACTAGCCTTTTATTCTCTCT
The DNA here is from genome assembly GCF_027579735.1 of Bombina bombina. NCBI lineage: Eukaryota > Metazoa > Chordata > Amphibia > Anura > Bombinatoridae > Bombina > Bombina bombina. The sequence continues at coordinate 5,903,077 of NC_069500.1, forward strand.
CTCACTATCCCACTAGCCTTTTATTCTCTCTCTCACTACCCCACTAGCCTTTTATTCTCTCTCTCACTATCCCACTAGCCTTTTATTCTCTCTCTCACTATCCCACTAGCCTTTTATTCTCTCTCTCACTATCCCACTAGCCTTTTATTCTCTCTCTCACTACCCCACTAACCTTTTATTCTCTCTCTCACTACCCCACTAACCTTTTATTCTCTCTCTCACTACCCCACTAACCTTTTATTCTCTCTCTCACTACCCCACTAACCTTTTATTCTCTCTCACTACCCAACTAGCCTTTTATTCTCTCTCTCACTACCCCACTAGCCTTTTATTCTCTCTCTCACTACCCCACTAACCTTTTATTCTCTCTCTCACTACCCCACTAGCCTTTTATTCTCTCTCTCACTATCCCACTAGCCTTTTATTCTCTCTCTCACTACCCCACTAACCTTTTATTCTCTCTCTCACTACCCCACTAGCCTTTTATTCTCTCTCTCACTATCCCACTAGCCTTTTATTCTCTCTCTCACTACCCCACTAACCTTTTATTCTCTCTCTCACTACCCCACTAGCCTTTTATTCTCTCTCACCACCCCACTAGCCTTTTATTCTCTCTCTCACTACCCCCTATCCTTTTATTCTCTCTCTCTCACTACCCCCCTATCCTTTTATTCTCTCTCTCACTACCCCACTATCCTTTTATTCTGTCTCTCACTACCCCACTAGCCTTTTACTCTCTCTCTCTCACTACCCCACTAACCTTTTATTCTCTCTCTCACTACCCCCCTATCCTTTTATTCTCTCTCTCACTACCCCACTAACCTTTTATTCTCTCTCTCACTACCCCCCTATCCTTTTATTCTCTCTCTCACTACCCCACTATCCTTTTATTCTGTCTCTCACTACCCCACTAGCCTTTTACTCTTTCTCTCTCACTACCCCACTAGTCTTTTATTCTCTCTCTCTCACTACCCCACTAGTCTTTTAAACTCTCTCTCTCACTACCCCACTAGCCTTTTATTCTCTCTCACTACCCCACTAGCCTTTTATTCTCTCTCTCACTACCGCACTAGCCTTTTATTCTCTCTCTCACTACCCCACTAACCTTTTATTCTCTCTCTCAATACCCAACTAGCCTTTTATTCTCTCTCTCACTACCCCACTAGCCTTTTATTCTCTCTCTCACTACCCCACTAACCTTTTATTCTCTCTCTCACTACCCCACTAGCCTTTTATTCTCTCTCTCACTATCCCACTAGCCTTTTATTCTCTCTCTCACTATCCCACTAGCCTTTTATTCTCTCTCTCACTACCCCACTAACCTTTTATTCTCTCTCTCACTATCCCACTAGCCTTTTATTCTCTCTCTCACTACCCCACTAACCTTTTATTCTCTCTCTCACTACCCCACTAGCCTTTTATTCTCTCTCTCACTATCCCACTAGCCTTTTATTCTCTCTCTCACTACCCCACTAGCCTTTTATTCTCTCTCTCACTACCCCACTAGCCTTTTATTCTCTCTCTCACTACCCCACTAGCCTTTTATTCTCTCTCACTACCCCACTAACCTTTTATTCTCTCTCTCCCCACGCCACTAGCCTTTTATTCTCTCTCTCACTACCCCACTAGCCTTTTATTCTCTCTCACTACCCCACTAGCCTTTTATTCTCTCTCTCACTACCCCACTAACCTTTTATTCTCTCTCTCACTACCCCACTAGCCTTTTATTCTCTCTCACCACCCCACTAGCCTTTTATTCTCTCTCTCACTACCCCTATCCTTTTATTATCTCTCTCACTACCCCCCTATCCTTTTATTCTCTCTCTCACTACCCCACTATCCTTTTATTCTGTCTCTCACTACCCCACTAGCCTTTTACTCTCTCTCTCTCACTACCTCACTAACCTTTTATTCTCTCTCTCACTACCCCCCTATCCTTTTATTCTCTCTCTCACTACCCCACTAACCTTTTATTCTCTCTCTCACTACCCCCCTATCCTTTTATTCTCTCTCTCACTACCCCACTATCCTTTTATTCTGTCTCTCACTACCCCACTAGCCTTTTACTCTTTCTCTCTCACTACCCCATTAGTCTTTTATTCTCTCTCTCTCACTACCCCACTAGCCTTTTATTCTCTCTCTCTCACTACCCCACTAGCCTTTTATTCTCTCTCACTACCCCACTAGCCTTTTATTCTCTCTCTCACTACCCCACTAGCCTTTTATTCTCTCTCTCACTACCCCACTAGCCTTTTATTCTCTCTCATTACCCCACTAGCCTTTTATTCTCTCTCACTACCCCACTAGCCTTTTATTCTCTCTCTCATTACCCCACTAGCCTTTTATTCTCTCTCTCACTACCCCACTAACCTTTTATTCTCTCTCTCTCTCACTACCCCACAAGCCTTTTATTCTCTCTCACTACCCCACTAGCCTTTTATTCTCTCTCACTACCCCACTAGCCTTTTATTCTCTCTCTCTCACCACCCCACTAGCCTTTTATTCTCTCTCTCACTACCCCACTAGCCTTTTATTCTGTCTCTCACTATCCCACTAGCCTTTTATTCTCTCTCTCACTACCCCACTAGCCTTTTATTCTTTCTCTCTCACTACCCCACTAGCCTTTTATTCTCTCTCTCACTACCCCACTAACCTTTTATTCTCTCTCTCCCCACCCCACTAGCCTTTTATTCTCTCTCTCACCACCCCACTAGCCTTTTATTCTCTCTCTCACTACCCCACTAACCTTTTATTCTCTCTCTCCCCACCCCACTAGCCTTTTATTCTCTCTCTCACTACCCCACTAGCCTTTTATTCTCTCTTACTACCCCACTAGGCTTTTATTCTCTCTCTCACTACCCCACTAGCCTTTTATTCTCTCTTTCACCACCCCACTAGCCTTTTATTCTCTCTCACTACCCCACTAACATTTTATTCTCTCTCTCACTACCCCACTAGTCTTTTATTCTCTCACTACCCCACTAGCCTTTTATTCTCTCTCTCACCACCCCACTAACCTTTTATTCTCTCTCTCACTACCCCCCCTATCCTTTTATTCTCTCTCTCACTACCCCACTATCCTTTTATTCTGTCTCTCACTACTCCACTAGCCTTTTACTCTCTCTCTCACTACCCCACTAGTCTTTTATTCTCTCTCTCTCACTACCCCACTAGCATTTAATTCTCTCTCACTACCCCACTAGCCTTTTATTCTCTCTCACTACCCCACTAGCCTTTTATTCTCTCTCACTACCCCACTAGCCTTTTATTCTCTCTCACTACCCCACTAGCCTTTTATTCTCTCTCACTACCCCACTAGCCTTTTATTCTCTCTCACTACCTCACTAGCCTTTTATTCTCTCTCTCACTACCCCACTAACCTTTTATTCTCTCTCTCTCTCACTACCCCACAAGCCTTTTATTCTCTCTCACTACCCCACTAGCCTTTTATTCTCTCTCTCACTACCCCACTAGCCTTTTATTCTCTCTCACTACCCCACTAGCCTTTTATTCTCTCTCACTACCCCACTAGCCTTTTATTCCGTCTCTCACTATCCCACTAGCCTTTTATTCTCTCACTACCCCACTAACCTTTTATTCTCTCTCTCTCTCTCTCTCTCTCTCACTACCCCACAAGCCTTTTATTCTCTCTCACTACCCCACTAGCCTTTTATTCTCTCTCTCACTACCCCACTAGCCTTTTATTCTCTCTCACTACCCCACTAGCCTTTTATTCTCTCTCACTACCCCACTAGCCTTTTATTCTCTCTCTCTCACCACCCCACTAGCCTTTTATTCTCTCTCTCACTACCCCACTAGCCTTTTATTCTGTCTCTCACTATCCCACTAGCCTTTTATTCTCTCTCTCACTACCCCACTAGCCTTTTATTCTCTCTCTCTCACTACCCCACTAGCCTTTTATTCTCTCTCTCACTACCCCACTAACCTTTTATTCTCTCTCTCCCCACCCCACTAGCCTTTTATTCTCTCTCTCACCACCCCACTAGCCTTTTATTCTCTCTCTCACTACCCCACTAACCTTTTATTCTCTCTCTCACTACCCCACTAACCTTTTATTCCCTCTCTCACTACCCCACTAACCTTTTATTCTCTCTCTCACTACCCCACTAACCTTTTATTCTCTCTCACTACCCAACTAGCCTTTTATTCTCTCTCTCACTACCCCACTAGCCTTTTATTCTCTCTCTCACTACCCCACTAACCTTTTATTCTCTCTCTCACTACCCCACTAGCCTTTTATTCTCTCTCTCACTATCCCACTAGCCTTTTATTCTCTCTCTCACTATCCCACTAGCCTTTTATTCTCTCTCTCCCTACCCCACTAACCTTTTATTCTCTCTCTAACTACCCCACTAGCCTTTTATTCTCTCTCACCACTCCACTAGCCTTTTATTCTCTCTCTCACTACCCCACTAGCCTTTTATTCTCCCTCTCACCACCCCACTAACCTTTTATTCTCTCTCTCACTACCCCCTTATCCTTTTATTCTCTCTCTCACTACCCCACTATCCTTTTATTCTGTCTCTCACTACCCCACTAGACTTTTACTCTCTCTCTCTCTCTCACTACCCCACTAGTCTTTAATTCTCTCTCTCTCACTACCCCACTAGCCTTTAATTCTCTCTCACTACCCCACTAGTCTTTTATTCTCTCTCTCTCACTACCCCACTAGCCTTTTATTCTCTCTCACTACCCCACTAGCCTTTTATTCTCTCTCACTACCCCACTAGCCTTTTATTCTCTCTCACTACCCCACTAGCCTTTTATTCTCTCTCTCACTACCCCACTAGCCTTTTATTCCGTCTCTCACTATCCCACTAGCCTTTTATTCTCTCTCTCACTACCCCACTAGCCTTTTATTCTCTCTCTCTCACTACCCCACTAGCTTTTATTCTCTCTCTCACTACCCCACTAACCTTTTATTCTCTCTCTCCCCACCCCACTAGCCTTTTATTCTCTCTCTCACCACCCCACTAGCCTTTTATTCTCTCTCTCACTACCCCACTAACCTTTTATTCTCTCTCTCACTACCCCACTAACCTTTTATTCTCTCTCTCACTACCCCACTAACCTTTTATTCTCTCTCTCACTACCCCACTAGCCTTTTATTCTGTCTCTCACTATCCCACTAGCCTTTTATTCTCTCTCTCACCACCCCACTAGCCTTTTATTCTCTCTCTCACCACCCCACTAGCCTTTTATTCTCTCTCTTACTACCCCACTAACCTTTTATTCTCTCTCTCACTACCCCACTAACCTTTTATTCTCTCTCTCACTACCCCACTAGCCTTTTATTCTGTCTCTCACTACCCCACTAGCCTTTTATTCTCTCTCTCACTATCCCACTAGCCTTTTATTCTCTCTCTCACTATCCCACTAGCCTTTTATTCTCTCTCTCACTATCCCACTAGCCTTTTATTCTCTCTCTCACTACCCCACTAACCTTTTATTCTCTCTCTCACTATCCCACTAACCTTTTATTCTCTCTCTCACTACCCCACTAACCTTTTATTCTCTCTCTCACTACCCCACTAACCTTTTATTCTCTCTCTCACTACCCCACTAACCTTTTATTCTCTCTCTCACTACCCCACTAGCCTTTTATTCTCTCTCTCACTATCCCACTAGCCTTTTATTCTTTCTCTCACTATCCCACTAGCCTTTTATTCTCTCTCTCACTACCCCACTAACCTTTTATTCTCTCTCTCACTACCCCAGTAGCCTTTTATTCTCTCTCTCACTACCCCACTAGCCTTTTATTCTCTCTCTCACTACCCCACTAGCCTTTTATTCTCTCTCTCACTACCCCACTAGCCTTTTATTCTCTCTCTCACTACCCCCCTATCTTTTTATTCTCTCTCTCACTACCCCACTATCCTTTTATTCTGTCTCTCACTACCCCACTGGCCTTTTACTCTCTCTCTCTCACTACCCCACTAACCTTTTATTCTCTTTCTCACTACCCCCCTATCCTTTTATTCTCTCTCTCACTACCCCACTAACCTTTTATTCTCTCTCTCACTACCCCCCTATCCTTTTATTCTCTCTCTCACTACCCCACTATCCTTTTATTCTGTCTCTCACTACCCCACTAGCCTTTTACTCTCTCTCACTACCCCACTAGTCTTTTATTCTCTCTCTCTCTCTCTCTCTCTCTCTCTCACTACCCCACTAGCCTTTAATTCTCTCTCACTACCCCACTATCCTTTTATTCTCTTTCACTACCCCAGTAGCCTTTTATTCTCTCTCACTACCCCACTAGCCTTTTATTCTCTCTCTCACTACCCCACTAGCCTTTTATTCTCTCTCTCACTACCCCACTAGCCTTTTATTCTCTCTCACTACCCCACTAGCCTTTTATTCTCTCTCACTACCCCACTAGCCTTTTATTCTCTCACTACCCCACTAGCCTTTTATTCTCTCTCTCTCTCACTACCCCACAAGCCTTTTATTCTCTCTCACTACCCCACTTGCCTTTTATTCTCTCTCTCACTACCCCACTAGCCTTTTATTCTGTCTCTCACTACCCCACTAGCCTTTTATTCTCTCTCTCTCACTACCCCACTAGCCTTTTATTCTCTCTCTCACTACCCCACTAACCTTTTATTCTCTCTCTCCCCACCCCACTAGCCTTTTATTCTCTCTCTCACCACCCCACTAGCCTTTTATTCTCTCTCTCACTACCCCACTAACCTTTTATTCTCTCTCTCACTACCCCACTAACCTTTTATTCTCTCTCTCTTACTACCCCACTAACCTTTTATTCTCTCTCTCTTACTACCCCACTAGCCTTTTATTCACTCTCTCACTACCCCACTAGCCTTTTATTCTCTCACTACCGCACTAACCTTTTATTCTCTCTCTCACTACCCCACTAGGCTTTTATTCTCTCTCTCACTACCCCACTAGCCTTTTATTCTCTCTTTCACCACCCCACTAGCCTTTTATTCTCTCTCACTACCCCACTAACATTTTATTCTCTCTCTCACTACCCCACTAGTCTTTTACTCTCTCTCTCTCTCTCTCACTACCCCAATAGCCTTTTACTCTCTCTCTCTCTCTCTCTCTCTCTCTCTCTCTCTCACTACCCCACTAACCTTTTATTCTCTCTCTCACTACCCCACTAGTCTTTTATTCTCTCTCTCACTACCCCACTAGCCTTTTATTCTCTCTCTCACTACCCCACTAGCCTTTTATTCTCTCACTACCCCACTAGCCTTTTACTCTCTCTCTCTCTCTCTCCCCCACTAGCCTTTTACTCTCTCTCTCTCTCTCACTACCCCACTAGTCTTTTATTCTCTCTCTCACTACTCCACTATCCTTTTATTCTCTCTCTCACTACCCCACTAGTCTTTTATTCTCTCACTACCCCACTAGCCTTTTATTCTCTCTTACTACCCCACTAACCTTTTATTCTCTCTCTCACTACCCCACTAGTCTTTTATTCTCTCTCTCACTACCCCACTAACCTTTTATTCTCTCTCTCACTACTCCACTATCCTTTTATTCTCTCTCTCACTACCCCACTAACCTTTTATTCTCTCTCTCTTACTACCCCACTAGCCTTTTATTCACTCTCTCACTACCCCACTAGCCTTTTATTCTCTCTGACTACCCCACTAGGCTTTTATTCTCTCTCTCACTACCCCACTAGCCTTTTATTCTCTCTTTCACCACCCCACTAGCCTTTTATTCTCTCTCACTACCCCACTAACATTTTATTCTCTCTCTCACTACCCCACTAGTCTTTTATTCTTTCATTACCCCACTAACCTTTTACTCTCTCTCTCACTACCCCACTAGGCTTTTATTCTCTCTCTCACTACCCCACTAGCCTTTTATTCTCTCTTTCACCACCCCACTAGCCTTTTATTCTCTCTCACTACCCCACTAACCCTTTATTCTCTCTCTCACTACCCCACTAGTCTTTTATTCTCTCACTACCCCACTAGCCTTTTACTCTCTCTCTCTCTCCCCCACTAGCCTTTTACTCTCTCTCTCTCTCTCACTACCCCACTAGTCTTTTATTCTCTCTCTCACTACTCCACTAGTCTTTTATTCTCTCACTACCCCACTAGCCTTTTACTCTCTCTCTCTCTCTCTCTCTCTCAACTACCCCACTAGTCTTTTATTCTCTCTCTCACTACCCCACTAGCCTTTTATTCTCTCTCACTACCCCACTAGCCTTTTATTCTCTCTCTCACCACCCCACTAGCCTTTTATTCTCTCTCACTACCCCACTAGCCTTTTATTCTCTCTCTCACTACCCCACTAGCCTTTTATTCTCTCTCTCACCACCCCACTATCCTTTTATTCTCTCTCTCACCACCCCACTAGTCTTTTATTCTCTCTCTCACCACCCCACTAACCTTTTATTCTCTCTCTCACTACCCCCCTATCCTTTTATTCTCTCTCACTACCCCACTAACCTTTTATTCTCTCTCTCACTACCCCACTAGTCTTTTATTCTCTCACTACCCCACTAGCCTTTTACTCTCTCTCACTACCCCACTAGCCTTTTATTCTCTCTCTCTCACTACCCCACTAGCCTTTTATTCTCTCTCTCACCACCCCACTAACCTTTTATTCTATCTCTCACTACCCCCCTATCCTTTTATTCTCTCTCTCACTACCCCACTATCCTTTTATTCTCTCTCTCACTACCCCACTAGCCTTTTATTCTCTCTCTCACCACCCCACTAGTCTTTTATTCTCTCTCTCACTACCCCACTATCCTTTTATTCTCTCTCTCACTACCCCACTAGTCTTTTATTCTCTCTCTCACTACCCCACTAGTCTTTTATTCTCTCTCTCTCTCACTACCCCACTAGTCTTTAATTCTCTCTCACTACCCCACTAGTCTTTTATTCTCTCTCTCACTACCCCACTAGCCTTTTATTCTCTCTCACTACCCCACTAGCCTTTTATTCTCTCTCACTACCCCACTAACCTTTTATTCTCTCTCACTACCCCACTAGCCTTTTATTCTCTCTCACTACCCCACTAGGCCTTTTATTCTCTCTCTCACTACCCCACTAGCCTTTTATTCTCTCTCACTACCCCACTAGCCTTTTATTCTCTCTCTCACTACCCCACTAGCCTTTTATTCTCTCTCTCACTACCCCACTAGCCTTTTATTCTCTCTCTCACTAACCCACTAGCCTTTTATTCTGTCTCTCACTACCCCACTAGCCTTTTATTCTCTCTCTCACTGACCCACTAACCTTTTATTCTCTCTCTCACTACCCCATTAGTCTTAGTCTCTCACCCTACTTTATTTCCCTATACTTTGATTTGTCAGTGGCGCCTGTTTTCCTTCTCTCACATTCCTGGTATTTATTGCTCACATCTCCCCCTGTGTCTCCCGTCTCACACGTCAGTTTACGTCTCACTTGCACATACAAAAGCTTATTGTTATATTTCTAGGAAGTTAATAGAAAGTAAACCTCAGAGTGAAGGGGAGGTGAGAGCGTCTGACCAGAAGTAGCTTGTAGTAATGTGATTTGTACGGTAATAATCCCTGTGTTGTGATAATGCACACAGTACAGACGCAAATCGCTCCGCACAGCATAGACATATATAGCTTTATAGTCCTTAAACGCACAACAGACATGCCTGCAGCTCGTCCCATAACCCAGACGCCTGCCCACAGCTCTGCACATACCCCAGACGCCCGCAGCTCTGCACATACCCCAGACGCCCGCAGCTCTGCACATACCCCAGACGCCCGCAGCTCTGCACATACCCCACACCCACAGTTCTGCACATACCCAAGACACCTGCAGCACTGCACATACCCAAGACACCTGCAGCACTGCACATACCCAAGACGCCCGCAGCTCTGCACATACCCCAGACGCCCGCAGCTCTGCACATACCCCAGACGCCCGCAGCTCTGCACATACCCCAGACGCCCGCAGCTCTGCACATACCCCAGACGCCCGCAGCTTTGCAAATACCCCAGATGCCCGCAGCTCTGCACATACCCCAGACGCCCGCAGCTCTGCACATACCCCAGACGCGCAGCCAGGGCCGCCACTAGAAATTTTGGGGCCCCTTACTTAACCATTGATCTGCCCCCCCTCCCCCCTTTCAAATGTGCAATTTTTGACCAAGTAACTAAGAATAAAGTGCATATACGTTTTAAAGTGAATGTAAACTGACAAATGTGTGCCTGGTTTTTTAAAATCCTATTAAAAAAATTGGAACTTTCATTCATCAAAGTTTACATTTTACCGGTTTTGTTCAAATACTTACCTTTTCTTTTTGAAAGACGGACCAGCGATTTCACCCGCCTGCCACTCGTCTCTTCTTACGTTAGAAATGAAGAATCCGGCTTCCTCCCTCCCAGAGCAAACATTATCTAAGCCTCAGCAGACTGCCCCCTTATTTCAGTTCTTTTGACAGACTTGCATTTTATACAATCAGAGCTGTCTCCATGGTAAAGTCGCTCCCACGTTGTGACGGCCGCCGCCCACTCCCCCCCCACCGGTGCTGCGTGGGGGGAGCTGAGCGCGGCTCTTGCTTGGGAAGCCGACTCTCTGGCTGGCACGTCCTCCTGACTGGTTCTGTGTCATAGCAAGCTTGAAACAACTACGGAGGGCGACCGGCCTCAGGATATCGCAGGAGGGGGTGAGTCTGCGTCAGCCTCGCTGGCGAAAAGTTAAATGCACTGTCATCAAGTGATTTGGAAGCAGGCACTGACACTAGCAAGGGCTTACTCATCAAACCAAGGGTCAACTTATCTCTAATTATATATTGGGACTGCTGAGAGTTAAAGTGAAAAGGCTGATTAAGGGAAATCATTATAAGCCTGAACAAACTTTTGTTCCCCTCCTTGTCTGATAAGCGCCGGGGATGCTGAAATAAGTCCCTTATTCATAACGCTCCAATTATTCCTTCTTAAATCATTTGTGGCCTGAGTATTGCTGCTCTTCAAAAAAAGGGGGAAGGAGGAGGGAGGGGGAGTGGAGAAGGAAAAAAGAAGAAAAATCCATCTTCCCTTACAAAAATAGGACTTTGGGATAATATAATTGTCTCTCTCTTTTCCCTTTTTTTTTCTTTTGTTTTGCTTGTTGGTTTTTTTTCGCTCTGTTCCTTGAATAGGTTGCATTACTTTATGTACTAGCATCTTTGGTATTTCTTTCATAGTCTGTTGTAATAACTGATGCCCCTGAAGGTTTAATTAATCTATCTTCAACATGACACAAGTTACTGGGTGATCTAAACACTTTATTTAAAAAATCAAGAAAGGGCAAATTGGAAACCAGAAGGGAAGAGAAGAGGGCTTATATTTAAAGTATTTTTGGTTGTCCGCATTATATATATCTTGTTGCAGCTGCTGAATGCTTTCTGTAAAATATAGGATTTTTTAGATTAATGCCCAACAACTCACTTCTGTCAGCAAGTATAATTTAAAACTTAGTTAAATTACATTTCTTGAGGCTCTCTACTTCATACTTTATCTGGCTTTTCTAGACCAGATTAATTTACTCATCATACTGACTAAATTTGTTATGCACTGTATATAATCTGATATACAAGCTACCCTGTTCATAGGGTTTCCTACCCGAAGTTTACCTTATTATATTTTATATGTTTAGTATACTCATTGACTGACAGGTAAATTCGCGACCTCTCTGGTGTAGGGCCAAGGGAAGCTTTATTCTCGGCCTTCCACTTAGTAGAGGTAATTATTTAAGGTCAGAGTGGTTGATATACACTCTTTCCATCACAGCATTAAAGGTGTTGAGAGACAATCTGTAAGTTCTTTAATTGAGCCATGCTTGACACCGATTCACCTTAGGTGTTACACAATAAATATCAGGGAGATTAGAAAAAAAAAATTTCTATCTAAACCATTTTTTACAGGTCGTCCCTGGTGCCTAGTTCTCACTATAAGGTTCTCTGGGCCCCAATTCTGCTAGGCTCTATACTGAGCCAAACTAGTTCTCTGATTCTGCCCCCCTCCTGCCGCCACCATTGTTTTGGCGATCGAGCCTCACTCACTTCACCTGGCTTAGGCCCCTAATCCCCCCCCTTTTTTTTTTTTTTTTCTCTCCCTCTTCGCACCCTGACAATAGATTGTCTCACCGGCACTATTTCCTCACTCCTTACCCCCACTTTTTTATGATATTTTCAATATAGCAGGCACGGGGAGGATTCTCCCCCTAGTTCCATTTTTTTTTTCTCCCTATTTTCTTTTGTGGTCACAGCGGCACATGGATAAATTTTTTTACATTCACTCCAAGACTCCCTCGCCAACGATGGCGGCAAGACAAAGAGATAGAAGAGCAAAAAATACTGCAGACATTCTGCCCGAGCCTCAAACGTCCGTTACACTACCTCCCGTATCTGATACCTATAACATGCAAATTTTGGTTACCAAAATTTCAGAGGCCTTGTCACCAAACTCAAGGCTGAGATTAAGCAAGACCTTGCATCACTCTCACAAGAAGTCAGGCAATTCGCTATTAGAATCAGCGAAGCTGAACAGAGGGTTTCGGATCTGGAAGATCTGACCACACTGCACACCACTAACTTGGAAGCAGTTAACCTATCCATTACCACAATACAGACCAAATTAGAAGATCATGAGAATCGTTCCCGTAGGAATAATATAAGGATAATTGGCATACCAGAGGATGGGGCCCATGAGGACTTAGCTATGTTTGTTTCAGAAACATTGCCACAACTTCTCAAACTCCCACCCAATTACCCCAAGATCATAGTCAAAAGAGTACATAGGTTAGGTAAGCCCTGGACAGACAACAAAGGGAATCATAGGCCTAGACCTGTAATAGCGAAACTCTTGAATTTTCAAGACAAAGTTGCACTGCTACAGTTCTTTCGTAAGAATCAACCCATATTGATTGGGGGACTCAGGATTCTCCTCTTCCAGGACTTCTCCTCTGAGACGTCCTCCAGGAGGAGAGCCCTAGCTCCAATCTGCTCCAAACTCATTCAGCAAGGCTACCAGGCCACCATTATCTATCCAGCAAAATTAAAAATTATAGAAGGCACAAATACCCATGTTTTTAATTCTATATCAGAGGTTGAACAATTCCTGAAAGAATCAAACTTGTTAGATAGACAACCGTCTGATCAAGGCAGGCCATTAGCCCCTTCCTAAACTAATTTCTGTGTCTTGATTCTCTCCTTCCTTTTTTCCCCTCTTTCTTTTTTTTTCTCGGTATCAACAGTAATCGGAATATGTCAGTTAGGAGTCGTTTTTCTCCCTTTTTTTCTGTTTTTTTTTGTTCCCTCTCTCTTCTCTTCTCCTTCTTCTCTCTCCTCCTCCCTTTTCTTTCTCCCTTCCCTCCCTCTCCTTCCCCTCGCCCACTTCATGAGATATTACTCTTTTCTCTCTCTCTCTCCGGATGGCGAACCTAAAGTTAGTGTCATGGAATGTGGGCGGGATCTCCACTCTCATTAAAAGAAAATCTATCCTCACGCACCTGAGAAAATTAGATACCAACATAGCATTCTTACAAGAGACTCATTTGACTCCAGAAGAGTCCTTAAAACTCAAGTCTACCTGGGTGAAGGAATTTTTTTTTTCTCCAGGTGTCCGAAGAAAGAGAGGGGTGGCTATTTTAATCGGGAAAAAAACTGACCTAGAGATTATTCACAGTGAGGCAGATACACAAGGCAGATTTGTCCTGTTAAAGATAAAAATTGTCAGAGATTTTCACTCTCTGCAATATCTATGCCCCTAACAAGTTGGTCCCAGCCTTCTGGTTTAAAATACAGGCTAAGATTCTTTCTGTGCAAGAGGGTCATCTGGTTCTTGGTGGAGACTTTAATATGGCTCTAAATTGCCCGTTGGATAGATTGAGACACTCAGCAAAACTGCCTAAACAAAAGAGAGATAATTTAGAAGCAAAATTATTTAAATCAATTAGGCAGAATCTGGCAGTTAAGGACATTTGGAGATGTCAAAACCCAGATGTTAGAAACTTCACCTGCCTATCTAGGGCTCATAAGACCATGTCCAGAATCGACCTACTCCTTATCAGCGATTCTTTATGTAAATTTGAAGTAAAGACAGGCATCCTTCCCATCTTTCTTTCAGACCATGGTCCAACATATCTAGAGTTTCAATTGAGTCAGTTTAAAAACAAACCTATACGTTTCATTTTTCCCTCATTCCTTACAACAGACTTAAAATTCAAAAACTGGCTTAAACTTAAATTTGCTGACTATGTCCAACATAATCATCATTACATAGATTCTCTTCTGGTCTTCTGGGAGGCCGCGAAGGCCGTCCTTAGGGGTGAAATAATAGCTTATAGTGCCATGAGATTGAGGAAAATAAGATTGAGAGAAAAAGAAATTACTAATTCAGTAATTAATTCTTATAATTCTTATCTCCTGGAAAACTCGCCCAGGAATTGGGCGAAATATATCAGAGCCAAGAATGCTGGGGACGCCTTTGCGGTCTTCCGGGAGACACAGAGGGATCTAAAGCTGCAAGCCAGGTTATATAGATTTGGAAATAAATCTGGTAAACTGCTTGCCAATTTAGTTAAAAAGGAAAAAAATCATCTTGCATCGAAACTATACAACAAGATGGTATCCCCTTAAAGAAACCTGAAGAGATTGCTCAAGCATTTGTTACTTATTATCAGGACTTATATTCCCACAGGAGCTCGGATCAGTTCAATGAGAGGCAATTCTGGGATGAAATTTCCTACCCTAAAATCACAGCTGATTGACTTGAAATCCTTAATGCCCCAATACTGGAGTCTGAGATTATAAAAATTATTTCAGACCTTCCTCCTAATAAAACACCAGGTCCAGACGGTATGCCAAATGAGCTCTATAAAATTATGAATACCGAGCTAGCCCCTTATCTTAACAACCTTTATAATAGTATTTATGTTAAGGGAGAGCCAGCCGCTACTTCCTTTTCTGCTTCTAACACAATCTTAATTTTGAAAGGTGGGAAGGATCCTTCACTCAAAGAGTCATATAAACCGATAGCCCTTTTAAATGTAGATTATAAAATTTTAGCCTCCATTCTCGCCAGCCGTCTACAGCAATCACTTACTAAAATTATACACCCAGATCAGGCGGGATTTTTATTCAAAAGAAATTCCTCGGCAAAAATCAGAGAGCCCTTTGGTCCCCCCTCTTCACTGACCTTCACTTCCCCCAACCGGGGACTAACTTATTTGGTACGGTTAGGGATAAACAATACTATCCTCCGTACCCCTTATTTGGTAGAGTGAAGTAGTCTCTACCCAGTCCGAGGAACCTAGCACATCACAGTGTCCCGTCCCTATACCCTCTCTTATCTTGCCTATTCTCACTAATTCCCCCTTTTTTTTTTTTTTTTTCTCTCCACTTAGCCATGAGACTTGCCACATTAAATGTCCGGGGTCTTAATTCTCCTACTAAACGGAGTCTCCTTCTCAAATTCTTAAAAACACAACGACTGGATGTCGTGTACATACAGGAAACACACTGGACGGGGCCGAGGGCGGCTGTGTTTCGCCCTAAGGACTTCCCAATCTGCCTATCTTCAACCTTCCATAAAAAGGCTAGGGGAGTTACTATCCTAATTGGTAAACAAGTCTCCTATGAACCAATATATCTGGAGTCTGACCCCTCGGGCAGATATATTATCTGTGTTTGCCGGCTAGATAACATCCTACTTACTTTGGTAGCTCTGTACTCCCCTAATGTCAATCAGACCAGGTTCCTCAACCATCTTCTTGGAAAGGTAAATCGACTGGGGGAGGGGCAGATTATCATAGGTGGAGACTGTAACCTGGTCTGGGACCCGAGCAGGGACAGAAAGTCGCAGAAAAACATAATTTATGCTTACCTGATAAATTCCTTTCTTCTGTTGTGTGATCAGTCCACGGGTCATCATTACTTCTGGGATATAACTCCTCCCCAACAGGAAATGCAAGAGGATTCACCCAGCAGAGCTGATATAGCTCCTCCCCTCTACGTCAGTCCCAGTCATTCGACCAAGAATCAACGAGAAAGGAGTAACCAAGGGTGAAGTGGTGACTGGAGTATAATTTAAAAGATATTTACCTGCCTTAAAAACAGGGCGGGCCGTGGACTGATCACACAACAGAAGAAAGGAATTTATCAGGTAAGCATAAATTATGTTTTCTTCTGTTATGTGTGATCAGTCCACGGGTCATCATTACTTCTGGGATACCAATACCAAAGCAAAAGTACACGGATGACGGGAGGGATAGGCAGGCTCATTATACAGAAGGAACCACTGCCTGAAGAACCTTTCTCCCAAAAATAGCCTCCGAAGAAGCAAAAGTGTCAAATTTGTAAAATTTGGAAAAAGTATGAAGCGAAGACCAAGTTGCAGCCTTGCAAATCTGTTCAACAGAGGCCTCATTCTTAAAGGCCCAAGTGGAAGCCACAGCTCTAGTGGAATGAGCTGTAATTCTTTCAGGAGGCTGCTGTCCAGCAGTCTCATAGGCTAAACGTATTATGTTACGAAGCCAAAAAGAGAGAGAGGTAGCAGAAGCTTTTTGACCTCTCCTCTGACCAGAATAAACGACAAACAGGGAAGAAGTTTGACGAAACTCTTTAGTTGCCTGCAAGTAGAACTTGAGGGCACGAACTACATCCAGATTGTGTAGAAGACGTTCCTTCTTTGAAGAAGGATTTGGACACAAGGATGGAACAACAATCTCTTGATTGATATTCCTGTTAGTAACTACCTTAGGTAAGAACCCAGGTTTAGTACGCAGAACTACCTTGTCTGAGTGAAAAATCAGATAAGGAGAATCACAATGTAATGCTGATAACTCAGAGACTCTTCGAGCCGAGGAAATAGCCATTAAAAACAGAACTTTCCAAGATAACAATTTTATATCAATGGAATGAAGGGGTTCAAACGGAACACCCTGTAAAACGTTAAGAACTAAGTTTAAACTCCATGGTGGAGCAACAGCTTTAAACACAGGCTTGATCCTAGCTAAAGCCTGACAAAAGGCCTGGACGTCTGGATTTTCTGACAGACGCCTGTGTAACAAGATGGACAGAGCTGAAATCTGTCCCTTTAATAAACTAGCCGATAAACCCTTTTCTAAGCCCTCTTGTAGAAAGGACAAGATCCTAGAGATCCTAACCTTACTCCAGGAGTAACGTTTGGATTCACACCAGTATAGGTATTTACGCCATATTTTATGGTAAATCTTTCTGGTAACAGGCTTCCTAGCCTGTATCAGGGTATCAATAACCGACTCAGAAAAACCACGTTTTGATAAAATCAAGCGTTCAATTTCCAAGCAGTCAGTTTCAGAGAAGTTAGATTTTGATGTTTGAACGGACCCTGTATCAGAAGGTCCTGTCTTAGAGGTAGAGACCAAGGTGGACAGGATGACATGTCCACTAGATCTGCATACCAAGTCCTGCGTGGCCATGCAGGTGCTATTAGAATCACTGATGCTCTCTCCTGTTTGATTTTGGCAATCAATCGAGGAAGCAGCGGGAAGGGTGGAAACACATAAGCCATCCCGAAGTTCCAAGGTGCTGTCAAAGCATCTATCAGAACCGCTCCCGGATCCCTGGATCTGGACCCGTAGTGAGGAAGTTTGGCGTTCTGGCGAGACGCCATGAGATCTATTTCTGGTTTGCCCCAACGTCGAAGTATTTGGGCAAAGACCTCCGGATGAAGTTCCCACTCCCCCGGATGAAAAGTCTGGCGACTCAAGAAATCCGCCTCCCAGTTCTCCACTCCCGGGATGTGGATTGCTGACAGGTGGCAAGAGTGAGACTCTGCCCATCGAATTATCTTTGATACTTCCATCATTGCTAGGGAGCTTTTTGTCCCTCCCTGATGGTTGATGTAAGCTACAGTCGTGATATTGTCCGACTGAAACCTGATGAACCCCCAAGTTGTTAATTGGGGCCAAGCCAGAAGGGCATTGAGAACTGCTCTCAATTCCAGAATGTTTATTGGAAGGAGACTCTCCTCCTGATTCCATAATCCCTGAGCCTTCAGAGAATTCCAGACAGCGCCCCAACCTAGTAGGCTGGCGTCTGTTGTTACAATTGTCCAGTCTGGCCTGCTGAATGGCATCCCCCTGGACAGGTGTGGCCGATGAAGCCACCATAGAAGAGAATTTCTGGTCTCTTGATTCAGATTCAGAGTAGGGGACAAATCTGAGTAATCCCCATTCCACTGACTTAGCATGCATAATTGCAGCGGTCTGAGGTGTAGGCGTGCAAAAGGTACTATGTCCATTGCCGCTACCATTAAGCCGATCACCTCCATGCATTGAGCTACTGAAGGGTGTTGAATGGAATGAAGGACACGGCATGCATCTTGAAGTTTTGTTAACCTGTCCTCTGTCAGGTAAATCTTCATTTCTACAGAATCTATAAGAGTCCCCAAGAATGGAACTCTTGTGAGAGGAAAAAGAGAACTCTTCTTTTCGTTCACTTTCCATCCATGCGACCTTAGAAATGCCAGAACTAACTCTGTATGAGACTTGGCAGTTTGAAAGCTTGAAGCCTGTATTAGAATGTCGTCTAGATACGGAGCTACCGAAATCCCTCGCGGTCTTAGTACCGCCAGGAGGGCACCTAGAATCTTTGTGAAGATTCTTGGGGCCGTAGCCAATCCGAATGGAAGAGCTACAAACTGGTAGTGCCTGTCTAGGAAGGCAAACCGTAGATACCGGTGATGATCTTTGTGGATCGGTATGTGAAGGTAAGCATCTTTTAAATCCACTGTGGTCATGTACTGACCCTTTTGGATCATGGGCAAGATTGTCCGAATAGTTTCCATTTTGAACGATGGAACTCTTAGGAATTTGTTTAGAATCTTTAAATCTAAGATTGGTCTGAAGGTTCCCTCTTTTTTGGGAACCACAAACAGGTTTGAGTAGAACCCTTGTCCTTGTTCCGACCGCGGAACCGGATGGATCACTCCCATTAATAACAGATCTTGTACACAGCGTAGAAACGCTTCTTTCTTTATCTGGTTTGTTGACAATCTTGACAGATGAAATCTCCCTCTTGGGGGAGATAATTTGAAGTCTAGAAGGTATCCCTGAGATATGATCTCTAGCGTCCAGGGATCCTGAACATCTCTTGCCCAGGCCTGGGCGAAGAGAGAAAGTCTGCCCCCCACTAGATCCGGTCCCGGATCGGGGGCTCTCGGTTCATGCTGTCTTTGGGGCAGCAGCAGGTTTCCTGGCCTGTTTGCCCTTGTTCCAGGACTGGTTGGGCTTCCAGCCTTGCCTGTAACGAGCAACAGCTCCTTCCTGTTTTGGTGCAGTGGAGGTTGATGCTGCTCCTGTTTTGAAATTCCGAAAGGGACGAAAATTAGACTGTCTAGCCTTAGCTTTGGCTTTGTCTTGAGGTAGGGCGTGGCCCTTACCTCCTGTAATGTCAGCGATAATTTCTTTCAAACCGGGCCCAAATAAGGACTGCCCCTTGAAAGGTATATTAAGTAATTTGGACTTAGAAGTAACATCAGCTGACCAGGATTTTAGCCACAGTGCCCTACGTGCCTGTATGGCGAATCCTGAGTTCTTAGCCGTAAGTTTGGTTAAATGTACTACGGCCTCCGAAATGAATGAATTAGCTAATTTAAGGACTCTAAGCCTGTCCATAATGTCGTCTAGCGTATATGAACTAAGGTTCTCTTCCAGAGACTCAATCCAAAATGCTGCCGCAGCCGTAATCGGCGCGATACATGCAAGGGGTTGCAAAATAAAACCTTGTTGAACAAACATTTTCTTAAGGTAACCCTCCAATTTTTTATCCATTGGATCTGAAAAGGCACAGCTATCCTCCACCGGGATAGTGGTACGCTTAGCTAGAGTAGAAACTGCTCCCTCCACCTTAGGGACCGTTTGCCATAAGTCCCGAGTGGTGGCGTCTATTGGAAACATCTTTCTAAATATTGGAGGGGGTGAGAACGGCACACCGGGTCTATCCCACTCCTTAGTAACAATTTCAGTTAATCTCTTAGGTATAGGAAAAACGTCAGTACTCGCCGGTACCGCAAAGTATTTATCCAACCTACATAGTTTCTCTGGTATTGCAACGGTGTTACAATCATTGAGAGCTGCTAAGACCTCCCCTAGTAATACACGGAGGTTCTCCAATTTAAATTTAAAATTTGAAATATCTGAATCCAATCTGTTTGGATCAGAACCGTCACCCACAGAATGAAGCTCTCCGTCCTCATGCTCTGCAAGCTGTGACGCAGTATCAGACATGGCCCTAGTATTGTCAGCGCACTCTGTTCTCACCCCAGAGTGATCACGCTTGCCTCTTAGCTCAGGTAATTTAGACAAAACTTCAGTCATAACAGTAGCCATATCTTGTAATGTTATCTGTAATGGCCGCCCAGATGTACTAGGCGCCATAATATCACGCACCTCCCGGGCGGGAGATGCAGGTACTGCCGCGTGAGGCGAGTTAGTCGGCATAACTCTCCCCTCGCAGATTGGTGAAATTTGTTCACATTGTACAGATTGACTTTTATTTAAAGTAGCATCAATACAGTTAGTACATAAATTTCTATTGGGCTCCACCTTGGCATTGGAACAAATGACACAGATATCCTCTGAGTCAGACATGTTTAACACACTAGCAATAACTTGCAACCTGGTTATAATCTTTTTTTAGCAAAAACGTACTGTGCCTCAAAGAGGTACTTAAACGATTAATGATTAAATGACAGTTGAGATAATAAACTGAGAACAGTTATAGCATCAACTTTAAAACAACACAACTTTTAGCAAAGGTTTTGTTCCCATTAGTAAGATAACATAACTAAATTTGACATAAAAATTATTGAGCAACGTCTTTATCCACAGTCAATATAAAAAATTCTCACAGCTCTGCTGAGAGAATGTACCTCCCTTCAAGAAGTTTGAAGACCCCTGAGATCTGTCAGAGATGAACCGGATCATGCAGGAAAAATAATAGCTGACTGGAAATTGTTGATGCGTAGCAAAGAGCGCCAAAAACGGCCCCTCCCTCTCACACACAGCAGTGAAGAGAAACGAAACTGTCACAATTCAAAATAAACTACTGCCAAGTGGAAAATAAAGCCCAAACATTTATTTACTCAGTACCTCAGCAGTGTAAACGATTCTACATTCCAGCAAAAACGTTTAACATGATATTAATACTTATTAAAAAGATTAGTGACCTTTAACAAAGTAGTTCCGGTGAAGTACCATTCCCAGAATACTGAAGTGTATACATACATGTCATTATAACGGTATAGCAGGATTTTCTCATCAATTCCATTCAGAAAATAAAAACTGCTACATACCTCAATGCAGATTCATCTGCCCCTGTCCCCTGATCTGAAGCTTTTACCTCCCTCAGATGGCCGAGAACAGCAATATGATCTTAACTACTCCGGTTAAAATCATAGTAAAAACTCTGGTAGATTCTTCCTCAAAGTCTGCCAGAGAAGTAATAACACGCTCCGGTGCTATTATAAAATAACAAACTTTTGATTGAAGTCATAAAAACTAAGTATAATCACCATAGTCCTCTCACACATCCTATCTAGTCGTTGGGTGCAAGAGAATGACTGGGACTGACGTAGAGGGGAGGAGCTATATCAGCTCTGCTGGGTGAATCCTCTTGCATTTCCTGTTGGGGAGGAGTTATATCCCAGAAGTAATGATGACCCGTGGACTGATCACACATAACAGAAGAAAGGAACCCTTCATTGCGGGGAGAGGAACACTACTCCAATCTCTTTAGAAATGCCGTTACTCGATACTCGTATCACGACGTCTGGAGAGCTCTGCATCCGGACGTGGATGATTATACTCACTATTCGGCCCCCTCTCGGTCTTTCTCGAGGCTCGACTATGTTTTTTGTCACGCGAGCTCGTTACAATCGGTGGAGGAGGCGAGGATCGTACCTTGCGCATGGTCAGACCATGACGCAGTGGTCGTGAGCATTACTTTATCTCCCTCGGGAGGCGGTGGATCCTCCTGGCGTCTCCCGGAATATCTCCTCACGGATCCACAGATCCCTCTCTGGCAGCGGGAAATTGAGGAGTTCCTCTGTGTTAATGACACTGGGTCCATATCAGCCCTATCCTTGTGGGCGACGCTTAAGGCCTATCTCCGCTGACTTTTTATTCAAAAGGCGTCGGATGCCAAACGGCTCAGAGGAGCCAGCCTAGCTCACCTCTATCACGATTATACTCTCGCCAGAAATCAGCTCAGAGGATCTAGATCGGATTCCTTGGTAAGGAAAGTTCAAGCACTTAAAAAACAGATAGCGACCCGGGAGCTGGAGAGGGTCCAGAGAGGGCTCTACTACCTGAAGCAGAGGTATTACCACAAAGGAGACAGGGCGGACAAGCTCCTAGCCCATAAACTCCAACAAAGAATTTTAATAAGTAAAATAGCATACATCACGAGAAACAATAAAAAATTTTACTCTCCTAATGACATTGGAGAAGCCTTCGCTGACTACTACAGTGAACTTTATCAGATCTCCAATGATCCCTCCGCGAATTTTGCTCCGGTGTCGGCCATTTCGGAGTTCCTTCGTGGCCTCCGGCTGCCGAAGGTCCCTGAAGACAGGATGGATTCTCTTACCGCACCCATAACGGTGGAAGAGATTGCAACGACAATAAAGAATCTTAAGACTCATAAATCTCCAGGGCCCGATGGGTTTGAGGCTATGTTTTATAAAAAATTTGTGGGCCAGCTGGGCCCCCTCCTTGCCCGGGTGTTTGGGGAAGCAGCGTCTGCGGGTGGGTTCCCTCGAGAGTTTTTGGAGGCGTCAATTGTAACCATTCCTAAACCAGGAAAGAACCCTGAGTTCTGTGAGAGTTATCGTCCTATATCTCTCATCAACGGAGATGTGAAACTATACGCAAAAATTTTGGCGTCTCGATTAAACAAAATTCTCCCGGTTCTGGTGCATCCGGACCAGGTGGGGTTCACCCCGGGCCGTCAGGGCTCGGACAACACCCGGCGCCTATTGAACATCTTCTTTGAGTCTGCCGCTCTCGAGATCCCACTGGTTACCCTGTCGCTCGACGCAGAAAAATCGTTCGACAGGGTCCGGTGGGAATATATGGTGGAGGTCTTGCGATCCTTTGGTTTTCCCCACGCCTTCACTAAAGCGGTCATGGCTCTTTACTCAGACCCATCTGCTAGGGTGAGGGGACTGGGATTCGTATCTAGATCTCTTGACATTAAGAATGGTACGAGACAGGGGTGTCCCCTGTCCCCACTTCTATTCGCTCTGATTATGGAACCTCTGGCCGCCAAACTCCGAGCGACCCCTACTATTCATCCTCTGGTACTGCATGACATTCCGCAAGTTCTAGCATTATTTGCTGACGACTTGACGATCTTTCTGACTGAACCGGAGGAATCACTCCCTGAACTATTTAAGATCCTGTCACAGTTTGCCAACCTGACGTACTACAAGCTTAACTATACCAAAACTGAGGCCTACGCCCTCGGCTTCTCTGAGTCCACATTTGACACTTTGAGGGGGGCATACCCGTTCAAATGGTCCAGGGATAGTCTCAAACATCTGGGGGTTGTCCTCTCCCATGACCCTAAACGGATTGTAACCGCTAACTATGAATCCCTCCTCACAGAATTCCAACAAACGATCTCGGGTTGGAGAGTCGCGGAGGTTTCCTGGACGGGTAGAGTCGCTGCCGTGAAAATGCTTCTGTTACCCAAACTAATCTACTTTTTCAGGTGCCTTCCGGTTCTCGTCCCAGCGTACCTGCTCAACCATTTCCAGTCCATTTTCACAAAATACATATGGAAAGGAGGTCATGTGAGACTCCCACTGGCTCAGCTACAGAAACCTAAGAGGTGTGGGGGCATGTCAGTCCCCAATGTCTCCCTATATTACAAAGCTGCCATGCTCTCACATATCTCGGCCTGGGGAGTCAAAGATCCCTCCTCAGGGTGGTCTCGGCTAGAGCAAGGATCGTTACCTGCGGGCGTGGCCCTGGCCGACCTTATCTGGATACCAGACCACGCCGATGTATTGAATGAAATTCATAATCGCATAATTAAGACCTGTCTGAAACTCTGGAGGGAATTGAGATCCTCTGAACAGGTCGCTCCGCATCCTTCCCCAATACATTCTGTCCGAGCTCTTTTACACTGCCTCCCGGAATCCCATCCTGGGAGATGGGAGGTTTTGGAGATCAGACTACTCTCAGACCTATATCGAGGAGACGTGCTGGCTATGCCCCCTCACACTTACCCGTTGGAAGACTTCCCTCGGGAATTACGCTTCGAATACCTCCGTTTGATATCACTTCTCCTGTCCTGGGGATTTCGGAAATCAAGCTTGAGAACCCTCACCAAATGGGAGAGGAGATGGTTGGGGGGAAGACCCCTACGAGGCACCCTGTCGTTCCACTATAGAACTCTCCTTAACTCGCCCCATTTCATGAAAACTCAGTCGGTGGTAGCTTGGGAGAGGGACATGGGGACGGTGACCCCAGATGGAAGTTGGCAACGCGCCCTCCAAGATGTTATTGCAGCAGTGCGATGCTCCAATTTGTTTGAACTCTAAATCAAACTTCTGCTCTGGTGGCACTGGGTCCCGACCAGGTTACACAAAATGTACCCCACCCGAACGGTAGACTGTTGGAGGGGATGCAACCGACGGGGCACCCATCTGCACATTTGGTGGGAATGCCCCAAATTGGGGCGCTTCTGGGCCCAGGTGACAGTTTTGATGCAGAGGTTGGGCCTTCTTGACACCCTCACAAGCGAAACGGCACTTTTCCACCTTGGACTACAGAATCTTCCAAAATCATCCCGCTTACTTGGAGTTACTATCCTGTTGGCAGCGAAACTCACTATCGCTAGACAGTGGGCGAAGCATACCCCTGTCCTGCTAAACCCAGTCCTGGAGTCCCTAGACTACATTCAGAAAATGGAGGAGTACGCGTTGAGGGTCGAGGGTCGCTATGACCTTTACTGCTCAATTTGGCTCCCTTGGGAAGAATACAGGAGGACAAAAGGCCCTAATGATTAGGCCAACCACCAGATTGTAAAACAGACTGTGGTGAAACTTAATTGGGGTGATCTGGCTGCTCTCCCTCCCCCCCCCCCCCTTCTTTTTTTTTTTTTTTTCTCTCCTTCCTCCCTCTCTTCTCTCTCACCCTTTCTTTTACTTCTTACCCATACCCATCTCTGCCATCAGTTCTTCGGATCCCCTAACTTCCCCCTACTCCCATACTGTGTTCATTGGGTGGTTTACACTCAGTAGTTCATACTACTACTAACTCAACCCCAATATATCTTAGGCGGCTCCATATGCACAACAACCACTCCTTATTCTATGTGATTCCCAATAAGCACTTATGATTGTGAATGTCGAGTCTCCTGCAGGAACCAGACTGCAGATCCCATGAGTGGATCTATTTGATATAGTTGACATATGTATGTTCGGTTCATTAATGTACTAAATGAGGCAGCATTAGGGTCAACTCCCCGGACTTGTAAGTACTCTCGGGAAGTTAATGACTTGTATTACTCTATATGACACTGTTTTTATTGCAATGTTTGTATATTGGATTTTGTTATTGCCTCAATAAAAATATATTTAAAAAAAAAAAAAAAAAAAATCAGAGAGGCTTTGATTATAACTGAATATTTTAAGTCAGGTGGGACGTCGGGGAGTCGGGGGGAGGGGGATGCCCCTGATTTAGCTATTGTTTCAATAGATGCAGAGAAAGCCTTTGACTCAATTCACTTTGATCATCTTTTCACTTCTTTAAACAAATTTGGATTCAAGGGCGAATTTCTAAGATTCATTAAAAATTTATATAAAGATCCATACACAAGACTGATTGTGAATAACAGCATCTCTCCACAGATAACCCTCGGAAGAGGAACCCAACAGGGGTGCCCCCTCTCTCCCCTGCTCTTCGACGTCTCAATAGAGCCCTTGGCGATCATGGTCAGACAGCAATTACCGGGAATTAAAATAGGTGACCAAGTTATAAAAATATCCCTCTATGCGGACGATGTTCTACTTTATCTCTCGGATACCCATTCTAGCATACCAAAATTTTTAGATATTGCTATTAGGTTCGGCTCTTTCTCAGGCTACAAGATTAATCAAGCCAAATCAGAACTATTATGGCTGAGGAAGAATAAAAACTCCCTTTCCAACATCCCTTTTAGCCTAGCAACAGATTCTTTCCGATACTTAGGAATTCTCATTGCCTCCAACCCAGTGGAGCTCTATGACCTTAATATTACTCCAATTCTAAATACTAAAAGGGAGAAATTGAAAAACTGGCAGGGCCTTCCATTATCTATCTCCGGTCGGATAGCTCTATTTAAAAACAGAATTTATGTTTACCTGATAAATTTCTTTCTCCAACGGTGTGTCCGGTCCACGGCGTCATCCTTACTTGTGGGATATTCTCTTCCCCAACAGGAAATGGCAAAGAGCCCAGCAAAGCTGGTCACATGATCCCTCCTAGGCTCCGCCTACCCCAGTCATTCGACCGACGTTAAGGAGGAATATTAGCATAGGAGAAACCATATGGTACCGTGGTGACTGTAGTTAAAGAAAATAAATTATCAGACCTGATTAAAAAAAACCAGGGCGGGCCGTGGACCGGACACACCGTTGGAGAAAGAAATTTATCAGGTAAACATAAATTCTGTTTTCTCCAACATAGGTGTGTCCGGTCCACGGCGTCATCCTTACTTGTGGGAACCAATACCAAAGCTTTAGGACACGGATGAAGGGAGGGAGCAAATCAGGTCACCTAAATGGAAGGCACCACGGCTTGCAAAACCTTTCTCCCAAAAATAGCCTCAGAAGAAGCAAAAGTATCAAACTTGTAAAATTTGGTAAAAGTGTGCAGTGAAGACCAAGTCGCTGCCCTACATATCTGATCAACAGAAGCCTCGTTCTTGAAGGCCCATGTGGAAGCCACAGCCCTAGTGGAATGAGCTGTGATTCTTTCGGGAGGCTGCCGTCCGGCAGCCTCGTAAGCCAATCTGATGATGCTTTTAATCCAAAAAGAGAGAGAGGTAGAAGTTGCTTTTTGACCTCTCCTTTTACCTGAATAAACAACAAACAAGGAAGATGTTTGTCTAAAATCCTTTGTAGCATCTAAATAGAATTTTAGAGCGCGAACAACATCCAAATTGTGCAACAAACGTTCCTTCTTTGAAACTGGTTTCGGACACAGAGAAGGCACGATAATCTCCTGGTTAATGTTTTTGTTAGAAACAACTTTCGGAAGAAAACCAGGTTTAGTACGTAAAACCACCTTATCTGCATGGAACACCAGATAAGGAGGGGAACACTGCAGAGCAGATAATTCTGAAACTCTTCTAGCAGAAGAAATTGCAACTAAAAACAAAACTTTCCAAGATAATAACTTAATATCAACGGAATGTAAGGGTTCAAACGGAACCCCCTGAAGAACTGAAAGAACTAAATTGAGACTCCAAGGGGGAGTCAAAGGTTTGTAAACAGGCTTAATTCTAACCAAAGCCTGAACAAAGGCTTGAACATCTGGCACAGCTGCCAGCTTTTTGTGAAGTAACACCGACAAGGCAGAAATCTGTCCCTTCAGGGAACTTGCCGATAATCCTTTTTCCAATCCTTCTTGAAGGAAGGATAGAATCCTAGGAATCTTAACCTTGTCCCAAGGGAATCCTTTAGATTCACACCAACAGATATATTTTTTCCAAATTTTGTGGTAAATCTTTCTAGTTACAGGCTTTCTGGCCTGAACAAGAGTATCGATAACAGAATCTGAGAAACCTCGCTTCGATAAAATCAAGCGTTCAATCTCCAGGCAGTCAGCTGGAGTGAAACCAGATTCGGATGTTCGAACGGACCCTGAACAAGAAGGTCTCGTCTCAAAGGTAGCTTCCAAGGTGGAGCCGATGACATATTCACCAGATCTGCATACCAAGTCCTGCGTGGCCACGCAGGAGCTATCAAGATCACCGACGCCCTCTCCTGATTGATCCTGGCTACCAGCCTGGGAATGAGAGGAAACGGCGGAAACACATAAGCTAGTTTGAAGGTCCAAGGTGCTACTAGTGCATCCACTAGAGCCGCCTTGGGATCCCTGGATCTGGACCCGTAACAGGGAACTTTGAAGTTCTGACGAGAGGCCATTAGATCCATGTCTGGAATGCCCCACAGCTGAGTGACTAGGGCAAAGATTTCCGGATGGAGTTCCCACTCCCCCGGATGCAATGTCTGACGACTCAGAAAATCCGCTTCCCAATTTTCCACTCCCGGGATGTGGATAGCAGACAGGTGGCAGGAGTGAGACTCCGCCCATAGAACAATCTTGGTCACTTCCTCCATCGCTAGGGAACTCCTTGTTCCCCCCTGATGGTTGATGTACGCAACAGTCGTCATGTTGTCTGATTGAAACCGTATGAACTTGGTCCTCGCTAGCTGAGGCCAAGCCTTGAGAGCATTGAATATCGCTCTCAGTTCCAGAATATTTATCGGTAGAAGAGATTCTTCCCGAGACCAAAGACCCTGAGCTTTCAGGGATCCCCAGACCGCGCCCCAGCCCGTCAGACTGGCGTCGGTCGTGACAATGACCCACTCTGGTCTGCGGAATGTCATCCCTTGTGACAGGTTGTCCAGGGACAGCCACCAACGGAGTGAGTCTCTGGTCCTCTGATTTACTTGTATCTTTGGAGACAAGTCTGTATAGTCCCCATTCCACTGACTGAGCATGCACAGTTGTAATGGTCTTAGATGAATGCGCGCAAAAGGAACTATGTCCATTGCCGCTACCATCAATCCGATCACTTCCATGCACTGAGCTACGGAAGGAAGAGGAACGGAATGAAGTATCCGACAAGAGTCCAGAAGCTTTGTTATTCTGGCCTCTGATAGAAAAATCCTCATTTCTGAGGAATCTATAATTGTTCCCAAGAAGGGAACCCTTGTTGACGGGGATAGAGAACTCTTTTCCACGTTCACTTTCCAGCCGTGAGATCTGAGAAAGGCCAGGACGATGTCCGTGTGAGCCTTTGCTCGAGGGAGGGACGACGCTTGAATCAGAATGTCGTCCAGGTAGGGTACTACTGCAATGCCCCTTGGTCTTAGCACCGCTAGAAGGGACCCTAGTACCTTTGTGAAAATCCTTGGAGCAGTGGCTAATCCGAAAGGAAGCGCCACGAACTGGTAATGTTTGTCCAGGAATGCAAACCTTAGGAACCGATGATGTTCCTTGTGGATAGGAATATGTAGATACGCATCCTTTAAATCCACCGTGGTCATGAATTGACCTTCCTGGATGGAAGGAAGGATAGTTCGAATGGTTTCCATCTTGAACGATGGGACCTTGAGAAATTTGTTTAAGATCTTGAGATCTAGGATTGGTCTGAACGTTCCCTCTTTTTTGGGAACTATGAACAGATTGGAGTAGAACCCCATCCCTTGTTCTCTTAATGGAACAGGATGAATCACTCCCATTTTTAACAGGTCTTCTACACAATGTAAGAACGCCTGTCTTTTTATGTGGTCTGAAGACAACTGAGACCTGTGGAACCTCCCCCTTGGGGGAAGTCCTTTGAATTCCAGAAGATAACCCTGGGAGACTATTTCTAGCGCCCAAGGATCCAGAACATCTCTTGCCCAAGCCTGAGCGAAGAGAGAGAGTCTGCCCCCCACCAGATCCGGTCCCGGATCGGGGGCCAATATTTCATGCTGTCTTGGTAGCAGTGGCAGGTTTCTTGGCCTGCTTTCCCTTGTTCCAGCCTTGCATTGGTCTCCAAGCTGGCTTGGCTTGAGAAGTATTACCCTCTTGCTTAGAGGACGTAGCACCTTGGGCTGGTCCGTTTTTACGAAAGGGACGAAAATTAGGTCTATTTTTTGCCTTGAAAGGCCGATCCTGAGGAAGGGCGTGGCCCTTACCCCCAGTGATATCAGAGATAATCTCTTTCAAGTCAGGACCAAACAGCGTTTTCCCCTTGAAAGGAATGTTTAGTAGCTTGTTCTTGGAAGACGCATCAGCCGACCAAGATTTCAACCAAAGCGCTCTGCGCGCCACAATAGCAAACCCAGAATTCTTAGCCGCTAACTTAGCCAATTGCAAAGAGGCGTCTAGAGTGAAAGAATTAGCCAATTTGAGAGCATTGATTCTGTCCATAATCTCCTCATAAGGAGGAGAGTCACTATCGAGCACCTTAATCAGTTCATCAAACCAGAAATATGCGGCTGTAGTGACAGGGACAATGCATGAAATGGGTTGTAGAAGGTAACCCTGCTGAACAAACATCTTTTTAAGCAAACCTTCTAATTTTTTATCCATAGG
Organism: Bombina bombina; assembly: GCF_027579735.1. Classification (NCBI taxonomy): domain Eukaryota; kingdom Metazoa; phylum Chordata; class Amphibia; order Anura; family Bombinatoridae; genus Bombina; species Bombina bombina. The sequence continues at coordinate 5,933,394 of NC_069500.1, forward strand.
ATCTTTGAAAGCACAACTATCCTCTATGGGAATAGTGGTGCGTTTGTTTAAAGTAGAAACCGCTCCCTCGACCTTGGGGACTGACTGCCATAAGTCCTTTCTGGGGTCGACCATAGGAAACAATTTTTTAAATATGGGGGGAGGGACGAAAGGAATACCGGGCCTTTCCCATTCTTTATTAACAATGTCCGCCACCCGCTTGGGTATAGGAAAAGCTTCTGGGAGCCCCGGCACCTCTAGGAACTTGTCCATTTTACATAGTTTCTCTGGGATGACCAAATTTTCACAATCATCCAGAGTGGATAATACCTCCTTAAGCAAAATGCGGAGATGTTCCAATTTAAATTTAAATGTAATCACATCAGATTCAGCCTGCTGAGAAATGTTCCCTAAATCAGTAATTTCTCCCTCAGACAAAACCTCCCTGGCCCCCTCAGATTGGGTTAGGGGCCCTTCAGAGATATTAATATCAGCGTCGTCATGCTCTTCAGTAACTAAAACAGAGCATCCACGCTTACGCTGACAAGGGTTCATTTTGGCTAAAATGTTTTTGACAGAATTATCCATTACAGCCGTTAATTGTTGCATAGTAAGGAGTATTGGCGCGCTAGATGTACTAGGGGCCTCCTGAGTGGGCAAGACTCGTGTAGACGAAGGAGGGAATGATGCAGTACCATGCTTACTCCCCTCACTTGAGGAATCATCTTGGGCATCATTGTCATTATCACATAAATCACATTTATTTAAATGAATAGGAATTCTGGCTTCCCCACATTCAGAACACAGTCTATCTGGTAGTTCAGACATGTTAAACAGGCATAAACTTGATAAGAAGTACAAAAAACGTTTTAAAATAAAACCGTTACTGTCACTTTAAATTTTAAACTGAACACACTTTATTACTGCAATTGCGAAAAAACATGAAGGAATTGTTCAAAATTCACCAAACTTTCACCACAGTGTCTTAAAGCCTTGAAAATATTGCACACCAATTTTGGAAGCTTTAACCCTTAAAATAACGGAACCGGAGCCGTTTTAAGCTTTAACCCCTTTACAGTCCCTGGTATCTGCTTTGCTGAGACCCAACCAAACCCAAAGGGGAATACGATACCAAATGACGCCTTCAGAAGTCTTTTATAAGTATCAGAGCTCCTCTCACATGCGACTGCATGCCATGCCTCTCAAAAACAAGTGCGCAACACCGGCGCGAAAATGAGACTCTGCCTATGCTTTGGGAAAGCCCCTAAAGAATAAGGTGTCTAAAACAGTGCCTGCCGATATTATTATATCAAAATACCCAGAATAAATGATTCCTCAAGGCTAAATAAGTGTTAATATCAATCGATTTAGCCCAAAAAAAGTCTACAGTCTAAATAAGCCCTTGTGAAGCCCTTATTTACAATCGTAATAAACATGGCTTACCGGATCCCATAGGGAAAATGACAGCTTCCAGCATTACATCGTCTTGTTAGAATGTGTCATACCTCAAGCAGTAAGAGACTGCACACTGTTCCCCCAACTGAAGTTAATTGCTCTCAACAGTCCTGTGTGGAACAGCCATGGATTTTAGTTACGGTTGCTAAAATCATTTTCCTCATACAAACAGAATTCTTCATCTCTTTTCTGTTTCTGAGTAAATAGTACGTACCAGCACTATTTGAAAATAACAAACTCTTGATTGAATAATGAAAAACTACAGTTAAACACTAAAAAACTCTAAGCCATCTCCGTGGAGATGTTGCCTGTACAACGGCAAAGAGAATGACTGGGGTAGGCGGAGCCTAGGAGGGATCATGTGACCAGCTTTGCTGGGCTCTTTGCCATTTCCTGTTGGGGAAGAGAATATCCCACAAGTAAGGATGACGCCGTGGACCGGACACACCTATGTTGGAGAAATGGTCCTATTACCAAAACTTCTTTACGTATTACAGAACACTCCAGTAATTGTATTGGAAAGGGATGTGCGATCACTCAACAGTGCACTCAGCAAGTTTATTTGGCAGGGGAAAAGACCAAGGATATCTTTAAAGAAATTATCCCTCTCAAAAGAATACGGAGGCCTTGCCCTGCCCAATATTCGCTTCTACAATTATGCCTTTCTTGTGCGAGTAGTGGTTGATTGGATCTCTAATAGTAACTATGTAACAAACAACTCATTAGAGGGAACCATATGCTATCCGTACATCCCTTCAGCATTAATTCATTGTCTTCCTAAAGAATTACCTAAAGAAATCAAATTGTTTAAATCCCTTTTTAATCCATTGAAGGCATGGTGGAAAGTGGGGGAACTTTTATCCCAAAATTGTAAAGTCTCGCAATATTTACCATTCTTGGGCAATCTGAAATTCCCGGCAGGGTTAAGGTCGACTCTATTTAAAACTTGGCATAATCAAGGATTGGATAAAATGACATGTTTAATAGATACAGACAGGAAATGTGTCAAATCTTTTGAAGAATTAAAAAGAGAATTTAATATTAACAACAAGGACTTTTTCGCATACTTACAAAGTAGACATTTTGTCACAGGGCTCATGACAGAATCAGCCTGGGCATGGTCTTTGGGCAAACTGGAAAGCTGGTTAGTACTGTACAAAAATGGTCAGAGATCCATCTCTTTATGTTATCAACTAATCAATTCTAGCAAAGCTGAGTTGGTGATGCAGAAACTTGCTCTATTATGGAACCAGATGATCCCTCATTATAATATTGATACTAAACTCATTCAATCATCAATTCAGAAAATAGCCCAGGTCACCTTGTCAGCCACCTGGCGAGAGTCGCATATCAGACTATTACACAATTCTTATTTTACCCCTAATAAAGGTAGTAGAATCCGTAACTGTGGGTTCAATAATTGTCCAAAATGCTCACAGACAGCAGTAAATTTAATTCATATGATATGGGAATGCCCCAAAATAAGACACCTGTGGCTCACCAGAACTCTTAAAATTCCTATACCAGGTTTAACACAGTTACAAATTATATTTGGGCTCCCGAACCACTCCGAACACCAAATAAACGATAACATTACCTTCCTTTCCATACTAGCTACTAGATATCTTATCTTTAAAAATTGGAAGCTAAGAGCAACGCCATCTATCCCAGAAATTAAAAATTGCTTAAAAAAACAATGCCTGCTAGAGCAAAGAGATACTAATTTAGATAATGAAGAGGATGTCAGACAATTGCCGGATACAGAGATAAATGATTTAATTTTCCCATTTAGGAATTCTGAATTGGTACTCCTTGGGGCTTGGTAGAAATTCAGAAGAGAAAGTCGACCTATTACACCGTACTAGATGTATCTCTTATAGACTTTGTTAAGTACAGTCTCTTGGGGGGCGAGGGGAGTGATTCGACTGGGAGGGGGACTCTTTTCTTCTCTTTTTCCCCCCTTTTTTTTTTTCTCCCCTTCTTTTTTCTTTCTCTCTTTCCCTTCTCTATTATTATTAAAATAGGTTGTATAAGCTTAAATCAATAAGATATTCAAGGTCGACTACAAATTAATTCTTTCAAATGTTTAAATTGCGTCCTGCATGGCGCAACAAATTGTTGAGGTTGAATTGCAGACCATATTTTGTTAAATATTTAAACTACGTCTTGTATGACGTAAACTGTTGGAAGTTATATTTCTTTTGCTGTTCTGGAAAAAAAAAACATAAAATAAAAAATAAAAAAATAAATAAAAAAATTACATGCCCTATTTGAAACATGAAAGTTTTTTTTGGACTTGACTGTCCCTTTAAATAGCTCCCCCACTTCCCCTATCCCCCCAGTCATTCTGCCGCCGAGGGAACAAGGTACAGTAGGAGAAATATCAGGGTATAAAAGGTGCCAGAAGAGAAATATAAATTTAGGGGGCCGCCCATCGGAGAAACACGGGCGGGAGCTGTGGACTCTCCTTATACAGAAGGAAACAAAATTATCTTGTAAGCATAATTTATGTTTTCCTTTTTAATATAAGGAGAGTCCACAGCTTTATTCCTTACTGTTGGGAAAGTTATATCCAAGCTCTAGAGGACACTGAATGATAACGGGAGGGACCAAAATAGAGGCGGACCCTAATCTGAGGGCACCACAGCCTGCAAAACCTCTCTCCCGAAGGCTGCTTCAGCAGAAGCAAAAACATCAAACTTGTAAAATTTAGAGAAAGTGTGTAAGGAGGACCAGGTAGCCGCCTTACAAATCTGATCCAAAGAGGCCTCGTTCTTAAAGGCCCAAGAGGAAGCCTAGTAGAATGAGCCGTAATTCTCTGAGGAGGTCTATGTCCAGCTGTCTCATAAGCTAAGCGGATAAGTCTCCTCAACCAAAAATATAAGGAAGACGAAGAGACCTTCTGACCCTTACGCTTCCCAGAATATGCCACAAACAAGGAAGAAGTTTGTCTAAAATCCTTCAAGGCACAAACCACGTCCAAATTATGAAGTAAACCTTCCATCGAACAAGAAGGATTAGGACACAAAGAAGGGACCACCATCTCTTGATTGATGTTGCGGTTTGACACAACTTTAGGGAGAAACCCTAACCTAGTACGTAGGACAGCCTTATCTGGATGGAACACCAGATAAGGAGGCTCACATTGCAAGGTGGCAATTTCAGATACTCTTCGCGCCGAGGCGATAGCCAGTAGAAAAAGAACCTTCCAGGACAACAATTTAATATCAATTTCATGCATAGGCTCAAACGGAGCCCGTTGTAAAACTTTAAGAACCAGATTCAGACTCCAAGGGGGAGCCGAAGATCTGAACACAGGTCTGATCCTAATCAGAGCCTTAACAAAAGACTGAACATCTGGAAGCTTAGAGAGCCTCTTGTGCAGTAAAACAGACAAGGCCGAAATCTATCCCCTCAGGGAACTGGCCGAAAGACCCTTCTCCAGTTCATCCTGGAGAAACAATAGAATCCTAGCAGGAAATCCACGCTCTTCACACCAGAATAAGTAGGTTTTCCACACCTTATGATAGATGCAACGAGTAACTGGCTTACGAGCTTGAATGAGAGTATCAATAACTCTCTCAGAAAACCCTCTCTTGGCAAGTACTAATCGTTCAATCCCCACGCAGTCAGCCTCAGAGAATCTATATTTTGATGAACAAAAAGACCCTGTTCCAGCAGATCCCTGCGACAAGGTAACTTCCATGGAGGAGAAGAGGACATCCTCACTAGATCCGCGAACCACGTCCTTCCCAGCCATGATGGAGCAATCAGTATTACTGACGCCTGCTCCTGCTTGATGCGGGCCACTACCCGAGGAAGGAGTGGTAATGGCGGAAAAAGGTAGATTAGACTGAACTTCCAAGGCACCACTAATACATCTATTACCTTAGCTTGGTATTGAGACACAACGTTTTGAACAGGTTACACTGAGCGCCTGCCTGGAAATAAACGGATTCTGAGCGACACAAGTACATACAAAGAACTGAAAGGAAATCCAATGAATGCATATGCTAAAGAACTCACAGAGCTGTTGAAAGAAGCCAATGAAGAAGGCATACTCAATGACAAAGAGTTCAACTATTTAAATGTAAAGTATCCGGTTATATCGATACTATATCATTTACCAAAGATCCACAAATCGCTGACCAAACCCCCCGGAAGACCAATAAATCTCCGGAATAGGATCTCTGAGTAGTAATTTATCAGAGTACATGGACAAACATCTACAAAAGTTAGTCAGAGGACTACCCTCTTACCTGAGGGATTCAACACAGATTTTGAATCTTATAGAAGATCTACCCTGGAAGGAGGGCTATATACTAGCATCATGTGATGTGGTATCGTTGTATACAAGTATCCCGCATGAGGAGGGTATTGATGCAGTGAAGTTCTTTTTAGATAAGGAATCTGATATACGACCAAAACAAAGCGAGTTCATATTGGATAGTATCCAGTATATTCTGACACATAATTTCTTCAACAATGGGGGCAAATTCTATCGTCAAACTTGTGGAACAGCCATGGGGACCAGGTTCGCGCCCAGCTACGCGAATCTCTACATGGGAAAATGGGAGAAAATATTCTGGGACTCCTGTCCAGCTAGCGCGGACCTGGTCCTCTATCGGCGTTATATAGATGATATAATCATAATATGGAAGGGCACTTTGGAAGATTTGATTTTCACTATTGACGTCATGAATCAGAATATAGTAAATCTCAAGTTTACATTTGAATGGAGTTACACCGCATTGACATTCCTAGATTTAAGAATCGAAGTGAAAGAAGGGAGACTGGAAACATCTACGCATTTTAAAGACGTAGATAGTAATAATTATGTACACAAAGAAAGTTGTCATCACATCAAATGGAAGAACAACAACCAAAAAAACAACTGTTACGAATGAGAAAGAACTGCTCCAATCTCTCAAAATGGGAGAACAAGCTTCAATAATTAAAGGAAAATTTATAGAGAGAGGATATGACAAGGAAAACAGAATTTATGCTTACCTGATAAATTACTTTCTCCAACGGTGTGTCCGGTCCACGGCATCATCCTTACTTGTGGGATATTCTCCTCCCCAACAGGAAATGGCAAAGAGCCCAGCAAAGCTGGCCATATAGTCCCTCCTAGGCTCCGCCTACCCCAGTCATTCGACCGACGGACAGGAGGAAATATATATAGGAGAAACCATATGGTAACGTGGTGACTGTAGTTAGAGAAAATAATTCATCAGACCTGATTAAAAAACCAGGGCGGGCCGTGGACCGGACACACCGTTGGAGAAAGTAATTTATCAGGTAAGCATAAATTCTGTTTTCTCCAACATAGGTGTGTCCTGTCCACGGCATCATCCTTACTTGTGGGAACCAATACCAAAGCTTTAGGACACGGATGAAGGGAGGGAGCAAATCAGGTCACCCAAACGGAAGGCACCACGGCTTGCAAAACCTTTCTCCCAAAAATAGCCTCCGAAGAAGCAAAAGTATATAATTTAAAAAATTTGGTCAACAGGAACCTCATTCTTGAAGGCCCATGTGGAAGCCACAGCCCTAGTGGAGTGAGCTGTGATACTTTCAGGAGGCTGCCGTCCGGCAGTCTCAAAAGCCAATCTGATGATGCTTTTAAACCAAAAGGAAAGAGAGGTAGAAGTTGCTTTTTTACCTCTCCTTTAACCAGAATAAACAACAAACAAAGAAGATGTTTGTCTAAAATCTTCAGTAGCCTCTAAATAGAATTTTAGAGCACGGACAACGTCCAAATTGTGTAACAAACGTTCCTTCTATCAAACTGGATTCGGACACAAAGAAGGTACAACTATCTCCTGGTTAATATTTTTGTTGGAAACAACCTTCGGAAGAAAACCAGGCTCAGTACGTAAAACCACCTTATCTGCATGGACCAGATAGGGCGGAGAACACTGCAGAGCAGATAACTCAGAAACTCTTCTAGCGGAAGAAATTGCAACCTAAAACAAAACTTTCCAAGATAATAACTTAATATCTACGGAATGTAAGGGTTCAAACGGAACCCCTTGAAGAACTGAAAGAACTAGATTAAGACTCCAGGGAAGAGTCAAAGGTCTGTAAACAGGCTTGATTCTAACCAGAGCCTGAACAAACGCTTAAACGTCTGGCACAGCTGCCAGCCTTTTGTGAAGTAAAACAGATAAAGCAGAGATCTGTCCCTTCAGAGAACTCGCAGAAAATCCTTTCTCCAAACCTTCTTGTAGAAAGGAAAGAATCTTAGGAATCTTTATCTTGTTCCATGGGAATCCTTTAGATTCACACCAACAGATATATTTTTTCCATATATTATGGTAAATTTTTCTAGTTACAGGCTTTCTAGCCTGAATAAGAGTATCTATTACAGAATCTGAAACCCCACGCTTTGATAAAATCAAGCGTTCAAACTCCAAGCAGTCAGTTGGAGGAAAACCAGATTTGGATGTTCGAATGGACCCTGAATAAGAAGGTCCTCTCTCAAAGGTAGCTTCCATGGTGGAGCCGATGACACATTCACCAGGTCTGCATACCAAGTCCTGCGTGGCCACACAGGAACTATCAAGATCACCGAAGCCCTCTCCAAATTGATCCTGGCTACCAGCCTGGGAATGAGAAGAAACGGTGGGAATACATAAGCTAGGTTGAAGATCCAAGGTGCTACTATTGTATCCAATAGAGTCGCCTTGGGATCCCTGGATTTGGACCCGTAACAAGGGACCATGAAGTTCTGACGAGAGGTCATCAGAACCATGTCTGGAATGCCCCATAATTGAGTTATTTGGGCAAAGATTTCCAGATGGAGTTCCCACTCCCCCGGATGCTCCTCCATCGCCAGGGAACTCCTTGTTACCCCCTGATGGTTGATATATGTAACAGTCGTCATGATGTCTGATTGAAACCTTATGAATTTGGCCTTTGCTAGTCGAGGCCAAGCCTTGAGAGCATTGAATATCGCTCTCAGTTCCATTATGTTTATCGGGAGAAGAGAGTCTTCCCGAAACCATAGACCCTGAGCTTTCAGGGGTTCCCAGACCGCGCCCCAGCCCACCAGACTGGCGTCGGTCGTGACAATGACCTACTCTGGTCTGCGAAAGCTCATTCCCTGTGACAGGTTGTCCAGGGTCAGCCACCAACGGAGTGAATCTCTGGTTATTTGATCTACTTGTATCGTCGGAGACAAGTCTGTATAATCCCCATTCCACTGTCTGAGCATGCACAGGTGTAATGGTCTTAGATGAATTCGTGCAAAAGGAACTATGTCCATTGCCGCAACCATCAAACCTATTACTTCCATGCACTGCGCTATGGAAGGAAGAAGAACAGAATGAAGTACCTGACAAGAGCTTAGAAGTTTTGATTTTCTGGCCTCTGTCAGAAAAACCTTCATTTCTAAGGAAACTATTATTGTTCCCAAGAAGGGAACTCTTGTTGACGGGGACAGAGAACTTTTTTCTATGTTCACTTTCCACCTGTGAGATCTGAGAAAGGCTAGGACAATGTCCGTATGAGCCCTTGCTTTTGACAGAGACGACACTTGAATCAGGATGTCGTCCAAGTAAGGTACTACTGCAATGCCCCTTGGTCTTAGCACCGCTAGAAGGGACCCTAGTACCCTTGTGAAAATCCTTGGAGCAGTGGCTAATCCGAATGGAAGTGCCACAAACTGGTAATGCTTGTCCAGAAAGGCGAACCTTAGGAACCGAAAATGTTCCTTGTGGATAGGAATACGTAGGTACGCATCCTTTAAGTCCACCGTGGTCATGAATTGACCTTCCTGGATGGTAGGAAGGATCGTTCGAATGGTTTCCATTTTGAACGATGAAACCCTTAGAAACTTGTTTAGAATCTTGAGATCTAAAATAGGTCTGAATGTTCCCTCTTTTTTGGGAATTATGAACAGTTTGGAGTAAAAACCCATCCCTTGTTCTCCTAATGGAACAGGATGAATCACTCCCATGCTTAACAGGTCTTCTACACAGTGTAAGAATGCCTGTTCGAAGATAATTGAGACCCGTGGAACCTTCCCCTTGGGGGTAGTTCCCTCAATTCCAGGAGATAACCTTGAGAAACTATTTCTAGCGCCCAAGGATCCTGAACATCTCTTGCCCCAGCCTGAGCAAAGAGAGAAAGTCTGCCCCCCACCAGATCCTTCCCAGATCGGGGGCCAACACTTCATGCTGTTTTGGTAGCAGAGGCAGGTGACTTGGCCTGCTTACCCTTGTTCCAGCCTTGCATCGGCCTCCAGGCTGGCTTGGTTTGAGAAGTATTACCCTCTTGCTTAGAGGGTGTAGAATTTGAGGCTGGTCCGTTTCTGCGAAAGGGACGAAAATTTGGCTTATTTTTAGCCTTAAAAGACCTATCCAGAGGAAGGGCGTGGCCCTTTCCCCCAGTGATGTCTGAAAAAATCTCTTTCAAGTCAGGGCCAAACAGTGTTTTACCCTTGAAAGGGATGTTAAGCAAAAGCGCTCTGCGCGCCACGATAGCAAACCCTGAATTATTCGCCGCTAATCTAGCTAATTGCAAAGCGGCATCTAAAATAAAAGAGTTAGCCAATTTAAGAGCTTGAACTCTGTCCAAAACCTCCTCGTACGAAGATTCTTTATTGAGCGACTTTTCTAGTTCTTCGAACCAGAAACACGCAGCTGTAGTGACAGGAACAATGCATGAAATTGGTTGTAGAAGGTAACCTTGCTGAACAAACATCTTTTTAAGCAAACCCTCTAACCTTTAATCCATAGGATCTTGAAAGCACAACTATCTTCTATAGGAATAGAAGTGCGTTTGTTTAGAGTAGAAACCGCCCCCTCGACCTTGGGGACTGTATGCTATAAGTCCTTTCTGGTGTCGACTATAGGAAATAATTTCTTAAATATAGGGGGAGGACAAAAGGTATGCCGGGCCTATCCCACTCCTTATTTACTATGTCCGCCACCCGCTTGGGTATAGGAAAAACATCGGGGGGCACCGGAACCTCTAGGAACTTGTCCATCTTACCTAATTTCTCTGGAATGACTAAATTGTCACAATCATCCAGAGTAGATAATACCTCCTTAAGTAGCGCGTGGAGATGTTGTAATTTAAATTTAAAAGTTACAATATCAGGTTCTGCTTGTTGAGAAATTTTCCCTGAATCTGAAATTTCTCCCTCAGACAAAACCTCCCTCCTGGCCCCTTCAGATAGGTGTGAGGGTATGTCAGAACAGATATCATCAGCGTCCTCTTGCTCTTCAGTGTTTAAAACAGAGCAATCACGCTTTCTCTGATAAGTAGGCATTTTGGAAAAAATGCATGCAATAGAATTATCCATTACAGCCATTAATTGTTGTATGGTAATAAGTATTGGCGCACTAGATGTACTAGGGGCCTCTTGTGTGGGCAAAACTGGTGTAGACACAGAAGGGGATGATGCAGTACCATGCTTACTCCCCTCATTAGAGGAATCATCTTGGGCAATATCATATCTATGGCATTATTATCCCTACTTTGTTTGGACATTATGACACAAATATATCACATATATTTAAATGGGGAGACACATTGGCTTTCATACATATAGAACATCGTTATCTGATGGTTCAGACATGTTAAACAGGCTTAAACTTGTCAACAAAGCACAAAAAACGTTTTACAATAAAACCGTTACTGTCCCTTTAAATTTTAAACTGAACACACTTTATTACTGAATATGTGAAAAAGTATGAAGGAATTGTTCAAAATTCACCAAAATTTCACCACAGTAACTTAAAGCCTTAAAAGTATTGCACACCAAATTTGAAAGCTTTAACCCTTAAAATAACGGAACCGGAGCCGTTTTTACATTTAACCCCTATACAGTCCCAGGTATCTGCTTTGCTGAGACCCAACCAAGCCCAGAGGGGAATACGATACCAAATGATGCCTTCTATAAGCTTTTTCAGTGGTTCTTAGCTCCTCACACATGCATCTGCATGCCATGCTTTCCAAAAACAACTGCGCATTAGAGGCGCGAAAATGAGGCTCTGTCTATGACTAGAAAAGGCCCCCAGTGAAAAAGGTGTCCAATACAGTGCCTGCCGTTTTTATTAAAACAATCCCCAAGATTTAACAACTATTAAAAGTAATAATCTGCCAAATATACTTAGTAAAGTAATCGTTTTAGCCCAGAAAAATGTCTACCAGTTTTTTAAGCCCTAATGAAGCCCTTTATTCTTTTACTTAAACTAAGAAAATGGCTTACCGGTTCCCATAGGGAAAATGACAGCTTCCAGCATTACCGAGTCTTGTTAGAAATGTGTCATACCTCAAGCAGCAAAGTCTGCCCACTGTTTCCCCCAACTGAAGTTACTTCATCTCAACAGTCCTGTGTGGAAACAGCTATCGATTTTAGTAACGGTTGCTAAAATCATTTTCCTCTTACAAACAGAAATCTTCATCTCTTTTCTGTTTCAGAGTAAATAGTACATACCAGCACTATTTTAAAATAACAAACTCTTGATTGAAGAACAAAAACTACATTTAAACACCAAAAAACTCTAAGCCATCTCCGTGGAGATGTTGCCTGTGCAACGGCAAAGAGAATGACTGGGGTAGGCGGAGCCTAGGAGGGACTATATGGCCAGCTTTGCTGGGCTCTTTGCCATTTCCTGTTGGGGAGGAGAATATCCCACAAGTAAGGATGATGCCGTGGACCGGACACACCTATGTTGGAGAAATGTTGGACCAGAAGTTAAATGAAGTTAGAAGAACAGAAAGAAAAGAATTGACCAAATACAAAGATAAGGTCAAAAAGAACTTTATGGAGGACAGCTACAACATAGCAATGATAACTGAATACAGTGATAACAAAGAGATTGTAGAAAACATCCTTCGGAAACATTGGGCATTGCTAAAGGATGATGACATAATAGGAGACAAGCTGCCAGAATACCCAAGATTCATATATAGAAAAACAAAGAATCTGAAAACCAGACTGGCACCTAGCCTCCAAAAGAAAAAGATGGGAGGAATACAGGATGAATATGGAAAAATGGTGAAAGAATTCTATCCCTGTCACAAGTGTAAAGCGTGTAAATGCGGTACTAAAACAACCAAATTTATTTCCAACAATACCAAAGAGGAATTCAGAATACAAGATTTGATACGTTGCCAAGACAAGGGGGTAATCTACCTATTACAATGCCTGTGCGGGCTCCAGTACGTTGGACAAACGTCCAGAGTTCTTAGAGACAGAATTCGAGAACACTTGTTGATGATCGAAAAATTAAACATGGATACACCGCTTTACCAACACTTCACAACTAAACATCATGGAAACATCAAAGCATTGAAATACATAGGAATACAAAAGGTTATTAAAAACTGGAGGGGCGGTAACTTTGAGAGACTGCTCCTAACTAATGAATTCTGAATTCAAATGGATATTCCTAATGGACTGCTTATTTCCAAGAGGCCTTAATAATAAAGAAGACCTCTCACATCTACTGAACCCCTAGGCAAAAAGTGGACATCGAAAGATCAATAGTCCAAACAACGCAGAGGCTTGTGTATAAAAACATATGTGAACAAGAGAATTCTGAAGAGTACCATCTAAATCGTTGTGGTCATCTTCCTATATTTTCTGCTATGGAATATGATATATAGAGAATCTGCTCCCCCTGTCTCAATCTCTAAATATTTCTAAATATGATATATATATATACCTCGAAAACATCTAAGGTCTAGTTTACACATACAGTATCCACAGGAAGCTAGAAGCCGCCTCTCTCTATTTCTTCAAAAAAAATTAGACACAGTACGCATTCTCTTTGATCATTGCAGAAAGATGCTCTAATACATCTTTAAGAAACAATAAAGATCAAGTTTTAATATATGGCCATGTTAGGCCAGGAAAGTTTTTGTTAAAGCCAGTTGAAAGATTTGTCCCCTATGACTCCTATGTTAGGTCAATAAAGACCTCCAATACATTACCCCTATGTTAGGCCAGTATAGACCTCTGAATTATTACTATAAAAATACGACAGAGGACACTTAAGTTTCATGTACTTTAAAGATACCCCCTTATTAAAAAATTCTGCCACAACCAATTATGGACTATTTGAAGGCTGAATACACTTACAATTTGTAAACAGTTAACATTAAGTAGCTCTAACCTTATTTTTTTAAGCCATTATAACCCAACTAACCGACTAATATTATTGAATAGTCATATTCAGAAATATTTATATTTATATATTGATTTAGGTAATGGCTGAACATATCAGCAAGTTTAAGGTCCCACGTTTTGTCAGTAGACAAATATACACGAAATAGTCCTAACCTTCCTTTAAGCTATTCTAAATCGACCGACCGACCAAGTCAAATGAAAGATATTATTTAGAAATATTTATATAGAATGTATCTCTAGAAATTAAGTGTTAGAATATACTAGTATCGGCAGATGACTGAGTAACAATGGAGACGAAATTGCAGGTAGATATCTTGAAATAAAATTGAGAAATATGTTTATGAATATAGACATATTTAAAAATAATAGCCAAGTTGTAATTTCCAAATATAACAAGGAAACATTCAACGACGATCAGACAGCTCTTAAAAGAACCTGCTTCTCTGTGCTAACATAAACTAGCTTCTGAATGAAAGACTCTGAAACAATAAGAAGATTACCTCCCTACAGACCCCTTTTTTTTTCTCTCCTTCTATTCACTATACCTGTTAGGCTATTAAACTATACGCACATTAGCTCCTGATTGAAAGAATTTAAACCAATAAGGAGACGACTCCGTTACACACCTCCTTTCCTTCCATTCGTGATACCAGTATAGGCGATTAAATTATATGCCTACTAATGAAAGTAATAACAGTGGTTATAAAATGCTAAGTTGAGACAATATCATCTTGCAAACAATACTAAATATTAAATGTAAAAGAAAGACATAACATTTTTGATTTAAAGTTATTCCATGGTTTGAACGAATACAAAACCGTACCAATAGGATTACATTGTTTAGACACACCCTCCTATCTATAACAATAGGAATTAGTACACGCAAGAGACTGCGCTTACTGTGATAATATTGGACATACTCTTCTCTCTACACTGATGATATTGGACATACTTTTCTCTCTACAGTAAGAACATTGAAAGTATCCAGTACACGTAAGAAAGTGTGCGTAATGTGACTGTATTGATAGAACAGTTATATGAATGTTAATTTGGCAATATGAAAATACACCACAGAGAGAAAACATGCTACGTAAAGATAGTTTTTAATACAATTCGCCCCAGTTTAGAGATTTTTAGGAATATCGAAATCGCAAGCCCAGAAAGTCTGAACGATGTTTACATAAAAGGCCAAGCAAAAAGTATAAAAAGGCGGGGTCTGAGTAGTATATTGGTGAACGAAGGTGCTCATGTATTGGATACATTTATCAATGTCCCTTTATCTGACGAAATAGACCAGAAGTAGTTTAGCTGAGGATTCCGGAAGTAGTTTGTAACGGGCATTCCGATCTCAGTCACAAGAATTTACGTGACAATAATTTAAATTATGAGCCAGTAATAAGCTAGTTGGAAACAATCTGAGAATTAAAGGAAAATACCTCTACATAAAAGTCAACTGAAAAGTAAACAGTTTATTGAATGTACACAGCTCATTGAATGTACAAAACCGGAAGTACTTAGCAATTACTTCTGGTCCGCATCCCACATACAGGTATAAAAGACCATTTGAAAGCACATAATACCAGTCTTGATAAAGGTCTAGCATAGACTGAAACGCGACGACTGGTGAGTTCTTTTTTAATTGTTACAAGATTAGGAAAACTTTCTGCACTATTGTGTTTTTTATTATTTTAGGTACCGTTGAAGTCTGAGAAGACCAGGACTTTCGTTTTATAATCCCACTCCTGCTTCGGCTGCAGGATCATTGCAGGAACGCTATCATTTTCTAAGGGTTTTAGGATTACATTTTTGTATGTTGGATTGACTGTTCACATATAACTTTCTTTTTCCCACAGTGGCCACTGATTTTTCATTTTTTCAATTTTATTTATTTTTTTGATTCTGGTTTTGATTATTGTGATGTTTTTATCACCGCTGAACATTTCACCTTGCTAATTTGGACTTCTTGTACTTTGTTTTTATCTTTGTTATTTCACGTCACTTGATTCATCATATCCTATTTTTTGATTGGCAACTATATGTTCTATATTTGAAGGTTCAAATTTATATTTGTGTACACGCTCTTGTTTTGATTTTGACGGATTATCACTTAGCACATCCACGGACACCTTTTTACCCACGGAATGTACAACACTATTTCTGTGCTCAATCTACATACACAGCTAGATCTAACTATACTGTGAGGTCACATATCTCCACGACACATTCTTGTAACTTACAGACACAGATGTAACTACCAGAACATATTAACCCTCACTCAATTCATTTTGGGTCATTTTTATATATTCATATTTACAATCCAGTATTTGCAGATACATGCTCAGAAATCCTTTAGATAAATCTATAGGACATCGGTGTGTCCTACCTTTAATACACCATTAGATCAAGTGTTCACCTTATTCCAAGGTTTTTGGATTATTGTTAACTGGGAAACCAGGAACTTTTAGTGTTCTCATACTAGCCATTGATCAAGGCTAGTATTTCTTATTTGTATTTTATACGCAGTTTTATATATTTTAATATTTGTCAGTTGTTTATCACCTGTAAACTTTAACTATATTTGTGTGAATAAAGTGTATTTTTATTGCTGAATGGTGTTTTTAGCAATTGCTAGCTCAGACCCAGCGTTTTCTGGCGCTTTGGCATCCCTTTCAATCTATTGAGACAAGACGCCATGAGATCTATCGCCGGTGTCCCCCACATGTTGCATGCCTCCGCCCACTCCAGAATCCGAGATACTTCCCTCATTGCCAAGGGAGCTTCTCGTTCCCCATGATGGTTGATGTAAGCCACCAAGGTTATAATGTCTTATTGGAATCTGATAAACCGGGACAAACCCAGAAGAGGCCAAGCCTTCAAAGCATTGTAGTTAGCTCGAAGTTCCATAATGTTGATCGGGAGGGAGCGTTCCTCCTGAGACCACAGGCCCTGTCTGTGCCTTCTTGGCACCCCAAACAGCTCCCCATCCTGATATGCGTCCGTACTCACAATCTCCCAGGATGGTCTTAGAAAGGATGTCCTTCGGGACAGATGATCTGGATAGAGCCACCAAGAGAGAGAGAGAGAGAGAGAGAGAGAGAGAGAGAGAGAGAATCTCTCGACCGGTTGTCCAGAGAAATCTGTTGAGACAGATCCAAATGATCGCCGTTCCACTGCCTCAGCATGCATAGCTGTAATGGTCTGAGACGGAACCTGGCAAAAGGGAATTATGTCCATGCAGGACACTGTGAGGCCAATTACCTCCATACACTGAGCCACAGATGGCCTTAAGAAGATCCGGAGGGCAAGACATGCCAAAGCTACCTTGCAACGTCTCTTGGAGTAAAATAAACTTAGAGAAGAGTTATCTTCCATCCATGTGATCGAAGAAGGGAGAGAGATATTGAATGGTCCTCCACCAGATGAAAGGATGGTGCTTGAACCAGAATGTCGTCCAAGTAGGGAGCTACTGCTATACCTTGGGTTCTGGCAACGGCCTGGAGAGTCCCTAGAACCTTTGTAAAGAATCTTGTATCAGTAGGTAGACCAAACGGAAGTGCAATGAACTGGAAGAGCTGATCCAGGAACGCAAATCTTAGGAACTGGAAGTGGTCCACGTGGATTGGAACGTGAAGGTAGGCATCCTTCAGATCTATAGTGGTCATGAACTGTCCTTTCTGAACTAGAGGAAGGATAGACTTTATTGTCTCCATCTTGAATGAGGGGACATTTAAAAACTTGTTTAAGCACTTTAGGTCCAGAATCGGGCGGAAAGTTCCCTCCTTCTTTGGGACCACGAACAGGTTTGACTAGTATCCAAACCTCTTTCTGCGATAGGAACCCGGGACAATGACCCCTAAGGAGGACAGGCTTGAGAGGAGAAATCTGCCCCTGGGTGGAGGAGATTTGAAACCTATCTTGTATCCCTGAGCTATGACATCCAGGACCCACAGATCCTGTACATCCGTGAACCAAGCATCTGAAAACAGCAAAAGTCTGCCCCCTACATGATCCAGCGCTGGATCGGGGGCCTGCCCCTTCATGCCAACTTGTTCTTGGCGGGCTTCTTGTTCTGCTTGGATTTATTCCAAGATTGAGCCGGCTTCCAAGCGCTCTTGGTTTGCTTGGGCTTAGAGGAGGACTGCTGACTTTGGGACTTTTCAGAATGAAAGGAACGAAAATTAGATACTTGTCCCTTAGACTTGTTCTTTTTATCCTGCGGTAGGAAGGCACCCTTGCCCCCTGTAACCGTGGAGATAATGGAGTCCAGGCCTGGACCAAATAAAATATTCCCCTTAAAGGGGAGGGGAAGTAGTCTAGACTTAGAAGTCATGTCCGCAGACCAGGACTTCAGCCAGAGTGCCCGACAGGTCTGTACTGAGAAACCAGAGATTTTAGCATTCAGGTGAATAATCTGCATGTTTGCATCACCGATAAAAGAATAAGCAATTCTCAAAGCTTTAATTCTATCTCGGATAACATCAATGGGACCCTCTACCTCGATCATATCCGCTAAGGAGTCGCACCAGTAGGCCGCAGCACCAGCAACCAAGGCAACAGCCGGCTGCCGGTTGAAATAAATATCCCGTATGCATTATCCGGAGAAAAGTTTCAATCTTCTTATCCATCGGCTCTCTGAATGACGAGCTATCCTCAAGAGGGATAGTAGTACTGTGACAGACCACTCTATCAGTACTGGAAAGGTTAACTTTGTTCAGCTTTGAGAAGCTATTTTCTAAAGACAGGTTTCCTGGCAGCATCTATTGTGTACTGTAATTAGGTTTATGTGATAAGCATTCACATTGTTTAATCACATCCCCAGGACGCTGAGCTCAGTAAATCTCTATCCGCCATTGATACGTGGAAGTCCCGTTACAATGCGCTGATGGAGAAGAGTCAAGTAGAGGATAAAATGGTCACGTTAAACAATCACGTAACAGTGCTAGCGGGAGAAAAGAGGTGCACAGAGGAAAAAGCGCCTTTAGAACGGGAATCTCTGCTAGACAAGCTGCACTGACAGACTGCAGAAAACACCAGCTTGAGAGTGGAACATGAAACATTAAAGACCAACTTAGCGACACTGGAGGAGAAGCTGACACTGGCTCATAGTGAGGTGCAGCAACTCAAGGGCACCCTATGTCAGTATGAAGGGATTGTGGATACCTATAAAGAGCAGGTACAAAAAACTCGTAAAGAAGCTGATGAGATTTTGAAGGACTGTTTAGCCCTGGTCTGGGCACTGAAGACGTTGAACCCTTATTTATATGGACAGGAATTCTCTCTCATAACGGGAATACAGATGGATTGTCCCGGCAAACTGACATGCCTACCACCTCCTAGTCCGGTCATCCCCAAGTTGACCCGCCAAAGGGTCAAGCCGGGTCTGTCGGAGTGTCCCACCAGGAGGGAGCCATGTGACAGACCCCTCTGTCAGTACTGGAAGGGTTAACTTTGTTCAGCTTTGAGAAGCTATTTTCTAAAGACAGGTTTCCTGGCAGCATCTATTGTGTACTGTAATTAGGTTTATGTGATAAGCATTCACATTGTTTAATCACATCTAGAGTCAGACTGCTAGGTGATAAGAAGGACTCCATTGTTTTCTTGTGTTTAAATTGTTTATCTGCTTAAGTAACGTAATTCTATTGTATCATGCAAAAGGGCGTCTTCCCTCTATGTACAATACTTCCAACCCCCATTTGGTCTCAAACCTGCATAAATACTGGGCATATAGCTCAATAAAGGACATTCTGTTTTTACCTTCAATATGGAGCTTGGTCTCATGTTTGGGGGGAATTAGCTGGGTTGTGTGTTGCTGATCCCACATTCAGGACATCTTTCATCTGGTATTAACCCTTGGTATCCGGGTTATACCATAACAATTGGTGGCAAGCGACGGGATGATCCTCATCGCCCAGAAGAGCAACTACACAAGCCAGTAACCTCAGGAAGAGGGGGATTATTATAATACTGACCAAGATGGAAGGAGTACCAGGGGCCGAAGGAACCAATGGGCCCAGCATATCAGACAGAACCCCCGAAGAAGCAAGCTTTGATCGGGCGGTTAAAATAAGACTGGCACATTATGGCCCCAACCCATCTGCCGAAATTATCGACCGGGTCATAGCAGCTGTGGAGGCCAACCTACTTCGCCAAAGCGGCGCTGCAGCAGCCCAAGTCACAGCAACCCCAGTGGAAAAGAGAAAAGTAAATTTTGCAGCTTTTAAAAACTTCCTGGAAACAGAAGGAGAGATTGATGGGTACCTTGCGGATTTTGAGAGGCAATGTGCACTACACAAGGTACCCGCAGAGGACTGGGTCATGATATTATCCGGAAAATTATCCGGCCGGGCCAGCGAGGCTTTTCGGGCCATTCCAGATGAGGAAGTTGGGGATTATAATGCTGTAAAAGAGGCTCTGCTCTCCAGGTATGCGGTTACACCAGAGGCATACAGGAGGCGGTTCAGAGACACTGTTAAACTAGCTGGAGATTCCTACGTCGAGTGGGCATGTAAGGTGCACCGCACAGCAACTCACTGGATGGCGGGGTGCCAAGCCGTATCTGGGGAAGAGGTGCTGCAGCTATTCCTGTTGGAACATTGCTTCGACAAGTTACCCGCAGGAGTTCGAGAGTGGGTTCGAGACCGTAAACCCTCCACCCTGCATGAAGCTGCTCGCTTGGCAGATGAGTATACGGATACCCGCAAACTGGACACTGCTACCACTAAGCCCCCTGCCAGAGTGGAGTACCGACCCACAGTCACCCCAGCAGCTAGCAGTTACCAACCCCCGGCACACCGCTCTACCACACGGCCTCCAGCCACACACTATCCTCAGAGAGCCCGGTTCAACTCACGGGACTACTCACAACCTTTTTGGTGCTTTGAATGTAAGCAACTAGGGCACAAAAGACCAGAGTGTCCCCTAAATGCAGCGAACCAAGCACAGTCCTGGAGAAGACCCGCCTGCGGAATCCCACGTAAATCTCAGCTTGCGGCCCACTGCGTAGAGGTGGAAGAATGCTGGGGCATCCTACATGAAGCAGACCCCGTGCAAGCTGCCCACCGCAATAACCGGCAACTGGTTAAAGCGAATGGGAAGGAGGTCAGTGGTTTACGGGATACTGGTGCTACCATGACCTTGCTCCAAAAGAACTTGGTGTCTGAGAACCAGCATACCAGAGACACTGTGGCTGTGAGGGTAGCAGGGGGCTTGTGTTCCGCCTACCTGTTGCCCGGGTACATTTGGATTGGGGAGTGGGCTCTAGACATGTGAATGTGGGGGTCATGAAGGACTTACCAGCTGATGTTCTCCTTGGAAATGACTTGGCCCCCCCCTTGTTTCTGCCTACGCTCCCATGGGTCCCGCCCATGTTAACCCTGTGACTACCCGTGCCCAGATCCGTGCCACAGAGACTGACCCACCTGTTGCTGAGCCCCAGGACGCTGAGCTCAGTAAATCTCTATCCGCCATTGATACGTGGAAGTCCCGTTACAATGCGCTGATGGAGAAGAGTCAAGTAGAGGATAAAATGGTCACGTTAAACAATCACGTAACAGTGCTAGCGGGAGAAAAGAGGTGCACAGAGGAAAAAGCGCCTTTAGAACGGGAATCTCTGCTAGACAAGCTGCACTGACAGACTGCAGAAAACACCAGCTTGAGAGTGGAACATGAAACATTAAAGACCAACTTAGCGACACTGGAGGAGAAGCTGACACTGGCTCATAGTGAGGTGCAGCAACTCAAGGGCACCCTATGTCAGTATGAAGGGATTGTGGATACCTATAAAGAGCAGGTACAAAAAACTCGTAAAGAAGCTGATGAGATTTTGAAGGACTGTTTAGCCCTGGTCTGGGCACTGAAGACGTTGAACCCTTATTTATATGGACAGGAATTCTCTCTCATAACGGGAATACAGATGGATTGTCCCGGCAAACTGACATGCCTACCACCTCCTAGTCCGGTCATCCCCAAGTTGACCCGCCAAAGGGTCAAGCCGGGTCTGTCGGAGTGTCCCACCAGGAGGGAGCCATGTGACAGACCCCTCTGTCAGTACTGGAAAGGTTAACTTTGTTCAGCTTTGAGAAGCTATTTTCTAAAGACAGGTTTCCTGGCAGCATCTATTGTGTACTGTAATTAGGTTTATGTGATAAGCATTCACATTGTTTAATCACATCTAGAGTCAGACTGCTAGGTGATAAGAAGGACTCCATTGTTTTCTTGTGTTTAAATTGTTTATCTGCTTAAGTAACGTAATTCTATTGTATCATGCAAAAGGGCGTCTTCCCTCTATGTACAATACTTCCAACCCCCATCTGGTCTCAAACCTGCATAAATATTGGGTATATAGCCCTCAATAAAGGACATTCTGTTTTTACCTTCAATATGGAGCTTGGTCTCATGTTTGGGGGAATTAGCTGGGTTGTGTGTTGCTGATCCCACATTCAGGACATCTTTCATCTGGTATTAACCCTTGGTATCCGGGTTATACCATAACAAGTACGCTTAGCTAACATGGAGATAGCGCCATCCACCTTAGGGACAGAACCCCACAACTCCAGCTGAGGGACCGGAAAATATTTTTTTAAAGGCCGACAAAGGGGAAAAGGAAGTTCCAATTCTATACCACTCGTTTTTGATAATGATTGCTATTTTTACAGGTACAGGAAATGTTAGCGGCACTTCCCTATCCTTGTACACTCTGTTTAATTTAGGGATCAAAGGTTCATCAGGCAACTTGGCCTATGGAACCTCTAATGTCGACAGATCCTCCTTTAGAAGAAAACGTAAGTGTTCTATTTTAAATCTAAAGGCTGGCTCCTCCACAGCTGGAGGCCTAGAGGTAGCAAACTCTGATCCAGAAATTTCACCCTCTGAAGACACAGAGTGTGACCCATCCTGGGATACTTGAAAGTCAGACAAATCTAATAAATCATTGGATGTCCCCTGGACCGGAGAGCTATGGTTTAACCTTTCGCTTGTGCTTGGCAGGGCAAGGTAAAGCACTAAGAGCCTCAGACACCTCCGTTTTTAACTGCACGGTAAAGTCCGATGGTAAAAGGCTCCCTCCAGACGGAGGATCAGGCGTGTTATGGGAAGCTGCATGTGACAATGGAGATGACTGATGGGTATGCACCTCACGGGACGGCGAGTCCTCAGAGGTAGACAGCTCAGTAGTTCTAAAGGGATTAACCTTCTTAGACATAATAACCTTGTTGATACATATGGAACATAGTTGAGAGGCTAACAAAACTACTTAAAACTCCATTCTCATATCGAAGGGCAGATACCCCTCCTGAGGAACAACTCCGAAATCTTCTGGCACTTCTCTGCCATCCTCCTGTGATGAAAGGCAAAGAATGACTGGGGGATAGGGGAAGTGGGAGAGATATTTAAGCCTTTGGCTGGGGTGTCTTTGCCTCCTCCTGGTGGCCAGGTTCAGTATTTCCCAACAGTAAGGAATGAAGCTGTGGACTCTCCGTATATTAAGAAGGAAAAGGAGATTTACAAGACAAAATATGGAGTTCTGATTATCTTTTTGTCAAGGAAGATGCCAACTATATGATGACAACAGCATGTAGTGGCTAAAAGGAAGTACCCTGAACTGCCTAAACAATAATTTAAAGGTTAAGTGGTGGATTGGTGATTTCCAGAAAGGTCATATTAGTCTCAAAGTCTGTAGAAAGATGTGAATAATCAGTAGTAAGGTCAAAATGGACACACACAAGCTCAAATACAAACTTGCACATACACCCAAGGAAACACCAACAGAAAACACATACACACTCACAGACACCCACAGAAAATACACAAAGACAAACACATACACAGAGACACCCACACAGAGAGACACCCACAGAAAGCACACAAAGTCATACACACAGACACCCACAGAAAACACACAAAGATATACATACGCACACACCCTCACAGAGACATTCACAGAAAATGCACAAAGACATACGCACACACCTTCACAGAGACATCCACAGAAAATGCAGAGACATACGCACACACCCTCACAGAGACATCCACAGAAAATGCACAAAGACATACATACGCACACGCCCTCACAGAGGCATCCACAGAAAACACACAGACATACACACACACCCTCACAGAGACATCTACAGAAAATGCACAGACATACGCACACACCTCACAGAAAATGCACGAAGACATACGCGCACATCCTCACAGAGACATTCACAGAAAATGCACAAAGACATACATACGCACACACCCTCACAGAGACATCCACAGAAAATGCACAAAGACATACGCAACCACCCTCACAGAGGCATCCACCGAAAACACACAGACATACGGGCACACCCTCACAGAGACATCCACAGAAAATGAAACATCCACAGAAAATGCACAAAGACATACGCGCACACCCTCACAGAGACATCCACAGAAAATGAACAAAGACATACATACGCACACACCCTCACAGAGACATTCACAGAAAATGCACAAAGACATACACACACATCCTCACAGAAACATCCACAGAAAATGCACAAAGACATACATACGCACACACCCTCACAGAGACATCCACAGAAAATGCACAAAGACATACATACGCACACACCCTCACAGAGACATCCACACACATCCTCACAGAGAAATCCACAGAAAATGCACAAAGACATACATACGCACACACCCTCACAGAGACATCCACAGAAAATACACAAAGACATACGGGCACACCTCACAGAGACATCCACAGAAAATGCACAAAGACATACATACGCACACACCCTCACAGAGACATCCACAGAAAATACACAAAGACATACGGGCACACCTCACAGAGACATCCACAGAAAATGCACAAAGACATACATACGCACACACCCTCACAGAGACATCCACAGAAAATGCACAAAGACATACGCAACCACCCTCGCAGAGGCATCCAAAGAAAACACACAGACATACGGGCACACACAGAGACATCCACAGAAAATGCAGACATACGCAAACACCTCACAGAAACATCCACAGAAAATGCACAAAGACATACGCGCACACCCTCACAAAGACATCCACAGAAAATGCACAGACATACATACGCACACACCCTCACAGAGACATCCACAGAAAATGCACAAAGACATACATACCCACACCCTCACAGAGACATCCACAGAAAATGCACAAAGACATACATACGCACACACCCTCACAGAGACATCCCCAGAAAATGCACAAAGACATACGCACACACCCTCACAGAGACATCCCCAGAAAATGCACAAAGACATTCATACGCACACACCCTCACAGAGACATCCACAGAAAATGCACAAAGACATACGCACAAACATCCACAGAAAATGCACAAAGACATACATACGCACACACCCTCACAGAGACATCCACAGAAAATGCACAAAGACATACATACGCACACACCCTCACAGAGACATCCACAGAAAATGCACAAAGACATACATACGCACACACCCTCACAGAGACATCCACAGAAAATGCACAAAGACATACATACGCACACACCCTCACAGAGACATCCACAGAAAATGCACAAAGACATACGCACAGACATCCACAGAAAATGCACAAAGACATACATACGCACGCACACACCCTCACAGAGACATCCACAGAAAATGCACAAAGATATACGCACACACCCTCAGAGACATCCACAGAAAATTCACAAAGACATACATACGCGCAAACCCTCACAGAGACATCAACAGAAAATGCACAAAGACATACGCACACACCCTCACAGAGACATCCACAGAAAATGCACAAAGACATACATACGCACACACCCTCACAGAGACAGCCACAGAAAATGCACAAAGACATACGCACACACCCTCACAGAGACAGCCAAAGAAAATGCACAAAGACATACGCACACACCCTCACAGAGACATCCACAGAAAATGCACAAAGACATACATACGCACACACCCTCACAGAGACATCCACAGAAAATGCACAAAGACATACATATGCACACACCCTCACAGAGACAACTACAGAAAATGCACAAAGACATACGCACACACCCTCACAGAGACAGCCACAGAAAATACACAA
Organism: Bombina bombina; assembly: GCF_027579735.1. Lineage (NCBI taxonomy): Eukaryota > Metazoa > Chordata > Amphibia > Anura > Bombinatoridae > Bombina > Bombina bombina. Next base: position 5,959,060 of record NC_069500.1, read on the forward strand.
AGATATACGCACACACCCTCACAGAGTTAGCCAAAGAAAATGAACAAAGACATACGCACACACCCTCACAGAGACATCCACAGAAAATGCATAAAGACATACGCACAGACATCCACAGAAAATGCACAAAGACATACATACGCGCAAACCCTCACAGAGACATCAACAGAAAATGCACAAAGACATACGCACACACCCTCACAGAGACATCAACAGAAAATGCACAAAGACATACATACGCACACACCCTCACAGAGACAGCCACAGAAAATGCACAAAGACATACGCACACACCCTCACAGAGACAGCCAAAGAAAATGCACAAAGACATACGCACACACCCTCACAGAGACATCCACAGAAAATACACAAAGATATACGCACACACCCTCAGAGACATCCACAGAAAATTCACAAAGACATACATACGCACACACCCTCACAGAGACATCCACAGAAAATGCACAGACATACGCACACACCCTCACAGAGACAGCCACAGAAAATACACAAAGATATACGCACACACCCTCAGAGACATCCACATAAAATTCACAAAGACATACATACGCACACACTCTCACAGAGACATCCACAGAAAATGCACAAAGACATACAACACACCCTCACAGAGACATCCACATAAAATGCACAAAGACATACATACGCACACACCCTCACAGAGACATCCACAGAAAATACACAAAGACATGCACACTCACAGAGAGACCCACAGAAAAAAAATACATACACACTCAGAGACACCAAAAAAAGCACAAAGACAAACAGACACCCTCACAGACCCACAGGAAAAAAATACATACACACTCATAGAGACACCAACAAAAGCACAAATACATAAACAGACACCCACAGAAACACAGGAGGTAAACTTTCTGCACATTGCCACCCCCTAAATCAACAGTATGTGACATGCATGATAAAAAAAAAAAAAATAGCAGAAATGAAGAGATCAAGAGCACCACTTCAAATCTGGTGTACAAATGTTCCCATCTGTCAGCTGTACTTATGGATTTTGAAAATGCTGTAATCTATATGGTCTTGGTGGAACCATAAGCTGTGGTACCATTAGATCTGGTTAAATGTAGGCTTTAGGCTTGTTTGTATGTATTTCAAAATTAAGTCAGCTGTAGTGTAAACTGAACAGTGTTAAGTTAACCTGTCTCATTTCAAACACTGAGCAATCTTAGTGTGAGAGTATAACTTTTTATGCAGATGTATAAATCTTAAATGAATGGGGAGCAGGTGTGTTAAATTTGGTGTTATCTCTCTCACACTGGTCACTGGAATTTCAACATGGCACCTCATGGCAAAGAACTCTCTGAGGATCTGAAAAAAAAGAATTGTTGCTCTATATAAAGATGGCCTAGGCTATAAGAAGATTGCCAAGACCCTGAAACTGAGCTGCAGCACGGTGGGCAAGACCATACAGCGGTTCAACTCAGAACAGGCCTCCCCATGGTCGACCAAAAAAGTTGAGTGCACGTGCTCAGCGTCATATCCAGAGGTTGTCTTTGGAAAATAGACGTATGAGTGCTGCCAGCATTGCTGCAGAGGTTGAAGGGGTGGGGGGTCAGCCTGTCAGTGTTCAGACCATACGCCGCACACTGCATCAAATTGGTCTGCATGGCTGTCGTCCCAGAAGGAAGCCTCTTCTAAAGATGATGCACAAGAAAGCCCGCACACAGTTTGCTGAAGACAAGCAGACTAGGGACATGGATTACTGGAACCATGTCCTGTGGTCTCTAACATCCACCAGGTCCGTGATGTCGTCATGGAGGAGTGGAAGAGGACTCCAGTGGCAACCTGTGGAGCTCTTGTGAACTCCATGCCCAAGAGGGGTAAGGCAGTGCTGGAAAATAATGGTGGCCACACAAAATATTGACACTTTTGGCCCAATTTGGACATTTCCACTTATTGGTGTACTCACTTTTGTTGCCAACGGTTTAGACATTAATGGCTGTGTGTTGAGTTATTTTAAGGGGAAAGCAAACTTTACATTGGAGCAAAGTGTCATTTCTTCAGTGTTGTCACATGAAAAAATATAATAAAATATTTACAAAAATGTGAGGGGTGTACTCCCTTTTGTGAGATAATATATATATATATATATATATATATATATATATACACATTTAAAAAAAATGCACATACCCCAGACGCCCGCAGATCTGCACATACCCCAGACGCCCGCAGATCTGCACATACCCCAGACGCCCGCAGATCTGCACATACCCCAGACGCCCACAGATCTGCACATACCCCAGACTCCCACAGATCTGCACATACCCTAGACTCCCACAGATCTGCACATACACTAGACACCCGCAGATCAGCACATACCCCAGATGCCCACAGATCTGCACATACCCCAGACGCCCACAGATCTGCACATATCTACAAATACGTTTAAGAAAAAAAAAAAAAGGCAAATCCTTCGTTCTATAAAATACAAATCCATTGGAAGTATCTGGGCATTAACCTGGCACTGAGATATGAAGTTATGCGACATATCAGTTTTTTCCCTTTATGGCCGTAAGATGCATATTGTTTACAGCAGTGTGATTATTAACCCCCTTCTGTCCCTGTATCTCTCACCCATCTGTCCCTCAGCAAGAGCATATCTGTATTTAATTAAATCCCTGCGTACAGGCTGAGGGGTTTACGGATTCTCCTCTCACAAGCATCAGTGCACACCCTTCACCATCAGTGTACGCCCTTCACCATCAGTGTACGCCCTTCACCATCAGTGTACGCCCTTCACCATCAGTGTACGCCCTTCACCATCAGTGCACACCCTTCACCATCAGTGTATGCCCTTCACCATCAGTGTACGCCCTTCACCATCAGTGTACGCCCTTCACCATCAGTGTACGCCCTTCACCATCAGTGCACACCCTTCACCATCAGTGTATGCCGTTAACAATCAGTGTACGCCCTTCACCATCAGTGTACGCCCTTCACCATCAGTGTACGCCCTTCACCATCAGTGTATGCCGTTAACAATCAGTGTATACCTGAACTTCTGGTACAGGAAACGGTGCAGCATCTCCTCCCTCTTCCCTGTGACAAAATAAAGAAGTGTCAGGGAATGTCAATAAAAAAATCACGTACAGGTAGGTCGCTCTGTCGCTATTGCAGTTCTTTAACCACCACTATATATTTGTGCTTTTTTAGTTTGTCCTCTCTGGCTCGGTGTGTCATCAGCTTCATCACTCAGATAATGACTAAGGACCCAAATCTGGCTATTGTGTCCCTAAATGTGTCCAATATCCCCTCCTGGCCTAATGTAATCAGTCTGTCTACAGCTTCAATAACCCCCAGTCAACACAGGAAACTTTCTTCACTGTCAGTAACTCCAGCTGCCAAATCTGGAGCGACAAATAGTCTGCCTCATATACACAGCCTGCCTCATATATAGTCTGCCTCACATACACACAACAGCCTGCCTCGCATACACAGCCTGCATCACATGCACAGCCTGCCTCATATACACAGCCTGCATCACATACACACAACAGCCTGCCTCGCATACACAGCCTGCATCACATGCACAGCCTGCCTCACATACACACAACAGCCTGCCTCGCATACACAGCCTGCCTCATATACACACACAACAGCCTGCCTCATATACACAGCCTGCATCACATGCACAGCCTGCCTCACATACACACAACAGCCTGCCTCGCATACACAGCCTGCCTCATATATAGTCTGCCTCACATACACACAACAGCCTACCTCGCATACACAGCCTGCATCACATGCACAGCCTGCCTCATATACACACAACAGCCTGCCTCATATACACAGCCTGCATCACATACACACAACAGCCTGCCTCGCATACACAGCCTGCATCACATGCACAGCCTGCCTCATATACACACAACAGCCTGCCTCATATACACAGCCTGCATCACATGCACAGCCTGCCTCGCATACACAGCCTGCATCACATGCACAGCCTGCCTCACATACACACAACAGCCTGCCTCATATACACAGCCTGCATCACATGCACAGCCTGCCTCATATATAGTCTGCCTCACATACACACAACAGCCTGCCTCATATACACAGTATGCATCACATGCACAGCCTGCCTCATATACACACAACAGCCTGCCTCATATACACAGCCTGCATCACATGCACAGCCTGCCTCATATATAGTCTGCCTCACATACACACAACAGCCTGCCTCGCATACACAGTCTGCATCACATGCACAGCCTGTCTCATATACACACAACAGCCTGCCTCATATACACAGCCTGCATCACATGCACAGCCTGCCTCACATGCACAGCCTGCCTCACATGCACAGCCTGCCTCACATATAGTCTGCCTCACATACTCACAACAGCCTGCCTCGCATACACAGCCTGCATCACATGCACAGCCTGCCTCATATATAGTCTGCCTCACATACACACAACAGCCTGCCTCATATACACAGCCTACATCACATGCACAGCCTGCCTCATATATAGTCTGCCTCACATACACACAACAGCCTGCCTCATATACACAGCCTGCATCACACGCACAGCCTGCCTCATATATAGTCTGCCTCGCATACACAGCCTGCATCACATGCACAGCCTGCCTTATATATAGTCTGCCTCACATACACACAACAGCCTGCCTCATATACACAGCCTGCCTCACATGCACAGCCTGCCTCATATATAGTCTGCCTCACATACACACAACAGCCTGCCTCACATGCACAGCCTGCCTCATATATAGTCTGCCTCACATACACACAACAGCCTGCCTCATATAAACAGCCTGCATCACATGCACAGCCTGCCTCATATATAGTCTGCCTCACATACACAGCCTGCCTCATATATAGTCTGCCTCGCATACACAGCCTGCGTCACATGCACAGCCTGCCTCATATATAGTCTGCCTCACATGCACAGCCTGCCTCACATGCACAGCCTGCATCATATATAGCCTGCCTCACATACACACAACAACCTGCCTCGCATACACAGCCTGCCTCATATATAGTCTGCCTCACATACACAGCCTGCCTCACATGCACAGCCTGCCTCATATATAGTCTGCCTCACATACACACAACAGCCTGCCTCGCATACACAGCCTGCCTCATATACACACAACAGCCTGCCTCATATACACAGCCTGCATCACATGCACAGCCTGCCTCATATATAGTCTGCCTCACATACACCCAACAGCCTGCCTCGCATACACAGCTTGCCTCATATATAGTCTGCCTCACATACACACAACAGCCTGCCTCGCATACACAGCCTGCCTCACATGCACAGCCTGCCTCATATATAGTCTGCCTCACATACACACAACAGCCTGCCTCAAAAACACAGCCTGCCTCACATGCACAGCCTGCCTCACATGCACAGCCTGCATCATATATAGTCTGCCTCACATACACACAACAGCCTGCCTCATATACACAGCCTGCCTCCTATATAGTCTGCCTCACATACACACAACAGCCTGCCTCATATACACAGCCTGCCTCATATACACACAACAGCCTGCCTCACATGCACAGCCTGCATCACATACACACAACAGCCTGCCTCGCATACATAGCCTGCCTCACATGCACAGCCTGCCTCATATATAGTCTGCCTCACATACACACAACAGCCTGCCTCGCATACACAGCCTGCCTCACATATAGTCTGCCTCACATACACACAACAGCCTGCCTCGCATACACAGTCTGCCTCACATACACACACAACAGCCTGCCTCACATACACAGCCTGCCTCACATACACACACAACAGCCTGCCTCACATACACAGCCTGCCTCACATACACACAACAGCCTGCCTCACATACACAGCCTGCCTCACATGCACATTCTGCCTCACATGCACACAACAGCCTGCCTCACATGCACAGCCTGCCTCATATATAGTCTGCCTCACATACACACAACAGCCTGCCTCACATACACAGCCTGCCTCACATGCACAGTCTGCCTCACATGCACACAACAGCCTGCCTCACATGCACAGCCTGCCTCATATATAGTCTGCCTCGCATACACACAACAGCCTGCCTCGCATACACAGCCTGCCTCACATGCACAGCCTGCCTCATATATAGTCTGCCTCACATACACACAACAGCCTGCCTCATATATATATATATATATATATATATATATATATATATATATATATATATATATATAAATAACACAACAGACGAACCATGTGTATATAAGGTGCTGAGTTGGGACCTGTGGGAGCTAGAAGCCATTACCAATCGCAACAAGCAGTGTGTTGAGCTGGATATTATGATTAATCAAATGTTTTCCGGTCTAGGATATGCAATGTCGGTAATAAGATGAAGACATTTAGTGTAGCAAGATAGTATGATATTATAATTTACTTTTATTAATAGCCTTTATAATGTTGTTTAGCAAACAGTCCATGACCATCGTAATTCCTTTATATTCAATGTTTGTAGGGCCAGTATATAATCAAGCACTGATTAAGCCTTGCTAAAATTTGCTGTTGGTCACAATACAACTTGAAATGCTTATATTTAGTTATGTCTGTTAATCACACTGAATCACAGCGAAGACTCCACCTAGAAGCCGTTACCATTCACAGGTTAACAAATATATATATAGCATAGTCTGCATTCCGTGACCATCTTGAGCTGTTTACAGGCAGTAATTGCAAGGCCAATTGAACTTTATAGTGTTTGCTAACAGTCACTTTAAACTTGATATGCTTGCACTTAATGATATCAATAAGAAAGGAGCTCTAAAGAACTCCACCACAGAGCCGTTATCCGTCACAGGCTAATAAAGGTAAATACCGCTCTCCGGTGAATATTCAACTTACAGATCTGCTGCAATGAATATCCAAACCGTTTGTGTACTTGCTCGGCGCCCTCTCTATGCAACACACTGCGCAGCTCCGCGCTACCTCACTGAAACCACAGGTCCCGCCTCCGGACTCCTGCAGCTGCTGCGGACTCTCTTGTTTTACATTGTTCACCCTTTTGTACTTTTGGAGTCTGCCTACTTTTTTAATGAGATTTAATAAAACTTTTCATGTTTTATCTTAACTTTGGGACACTCTGGATTTATTTGAACTTTATGCTGATTAACTCTCTTTGCCCTGGAACGTACTGGATTGTTTGTTTGTTTATATATAGTCTGCCTTATACACAGCCTGCCTTACATGCACACAGCCTGCCTCATATATAGTCTGCCTCACATACACAGCCTGTCTCACATACACAGCCTGCCTAATATATAGTCTGCCTCACATACACAGCCTGTATCACATGTACAGCCTGCCTCATATATAGTCTGCCTCACATACACACAACAGCCTGCCTCGCATACACAGCCTGCCTCATATACACACAACAGCCTGCCTCATATACACAGCCTGCATCACATGCACAGCCTGCCTCATATATAGTCTGCCTCACATACACCCAACAGCCTGCCTCGCATACACAGCCTGCCTCATATATAGTCTGCCTCACATACACACAACAGCCTGCCTCGCATACACAGCCTGCCTCACATGCACAGCCTGCCTCATATATAGTCTGCCTCACATACACACAACAGCCTGCCTCAAAAACACAGCCTGCCTCACATGCACAGCCTGCCTCACATGCACAGCCTGCATCATATATAGTCTGCCTCACATACACACAACAGCCTGCCTCATATACACAGCCTGCCTCCTATATAGTCTGCCTCACATACACACAACAGCCTGCCTCATATACACAGCCTGCCTCATATACACACAACAGCCTGCCTCACATGCACAGCCTGTCTCATATATAGTCTGCCTCACATATACACAACAGCCTGCCTCATATACACAGCCTGCATCACATGCACAGCCTGCATCACATACACACAACAGCCTGCCTCGCATACATAGCCTGCCTCACATGCACAGCCTGCCTCATATATAGTCTGCCTCACATACACACAACAGCCTGCCTCGCATACACAGCCTGCCTCACATATAGTCTGCCTCACATACACACAACAGCCTGCCTCGCATACACAGTCTGCCTCACATACACACACAACAGCCTGCCTCACATACACAGCCTGCCTCACATACACACACAACAGCCTGCCTCACATACACAGCCTGCCTCACATACACACAACAGCCTGCCTCACATACACAGCCTGCCTCACATGCACATTCTGCCTCACATGCACACAACAGCCTGCCTCACATGCACAGCCTGCCTCATATATAGTCTGCCTCACATACACACAACAGCCTGCCTCACATACACAGCCTGCCTCACATGCACAGTCTGCCTCACATGCACACAACAGCCTGCCTCACATGCACAGCCTGCCTCATATATAGTCTGCCTCGCATACACACAACAGCCTGCCTCGCATACACAGCCTGCCTCACATGCACAGCCTGCCTCATATATAGTCTGCCTCACATACACACAACAGCCTGCCTCATATATATATATATATATATATATATATATATAAATAACACAACAGACGAACCATGTGTATATAAGGTGCTGAGTTGGGACCTGTGGGAGCTAGAAGCCATTACCAATCGCAACAAGCAGTGTGTTGAGCTGGATATTATGATTAATCAAATGTTTTCCGGTCTAGGATATGCAATGTCGGTAATAAGATGAAGACATTTAGTGTAGCAAGATAGTATGATATTATAATTTACTTTTATTAATAGCCTTTATAATGTTGTTTAGCAAACAGTCCATGACCATCGTAATTCCTTTATATTCAATGTTTGTAGGGCCAGTATATAATCAAGCACTGATTAAGCCTTGCTAAAATTTGCTGTTGGTCACAATACAACTTGAAATGCTTATATTTAGTTATGTCTGTTAATCACACTGAATCACAGCGAAGACTCCACCTAGAAGCCGTTACCATTCACAGGTTAACAAATATATATATAGCATAGTCTGCATTCCGTGACCATCTTGAGCTGTTTACAGGCAGTAATTGCAAGGCCAATTGAACTTTATAGTGTTTGCTAACAGTCACTTTAAACTTGATATGCTTGCACTTAATGATATCAATAAGAAAGGAGCTCTAAAGAACTCCACCACAGAGCCGTTATCCGTCACAGGCTAATAAAGGTAAATACCGCTCTCCGGTGAATATTCAACTTACAGATCTGCTGCAATGAATATCCAAACCGTTTGTGTACTTGCTCGGCGCCCTCTCTATGCAACACACTGCGCAGCTCCGCGCTACCTCACTGAAACCACAGGTCCCGCCTCCGGACTCCTGCAGCTGCTGCGGACTCTCTTGTTTTACATTGTTCACCCTTTTGTACTTTTGGAGTCTGCCTACTTTTTTAATGAGATTTAATAAAACTTTTCATGTTTTATCTTAACTTTGGGACACTCTGGATTTATTTGAACTTTATGCTGATTAACTCTCTTTGCCCTGGAACGTACTGGATTGTTTGTTTGTTTATATATAGTCTGCCTTATACACAGCCTGCCTTACATGCACACAGCCTGCCTCATATATAGTCTGCCTCACATACACAGCCTGTCTCACATACACAGCCTGCCTAATATATAGTCTGCCTCACATACACAGCCTGTATCACATGTACAGCCTGCCTCATATATAGTCTGCCTCACATACACAGCCTGTCTCACATACACAGCCTGCCTAATATATAGTCTGCCTCACATACACAGCCTGTATCACATGTACAGCCTGCCTCATATATAGTCTGCCTCACATACACAGCCTGTCTCACATACACAGCCTGCCTAATATATAGTCTGCCTCACCTACACAGCCTGTATCACATGTACAGCCTGCCTCATATATAGTCTGCCTCACATACACACAGCCTGCCTCACATGCAGAGCCTGCCTCATATATAGTCTGCCTCACATACACAGCCTGCCTCACATGCACAGCCTGCCTCATATATAGTCTGCCTCACATACACACAACAGCGTGCCTCACATCCACAGCCTGCCTCACATGCACAGCCTGCCTCATATATAGTCTGCCTCACATACACACAACAGCCTGCCTCACATGCACAGCCTGCCTCATTTATAGTCTGCCTCACATACAGAGCCTGCCTCATATATAGTCTGCCTCACATACACAGCCTGCCTCACATACACAGCCTGCCTCATATATAGTCTGCCTCACATGCACAGCCTGCCTCATATATAGTCTGCCTCACATACACACAACAGCCTGCCTCACATACACACAACAGCGTGCCTCACATGCACAGCCTGCCTCACATGCAGTCTGCCTCACATACACACAACAGCCTGCCTTGCATACACACAGCCTGCCTCACACGCACAGCCTGCCTCATATATAGTCTGCCTCACATACACACAGCAGCCTGCCTCACATGCACAGCCTGCCTCATATACACACAACAGCCTGCCTTATATAGTCTGCCTTATATACACAGCCTGCCTCACACACACAGCCTGCCTCATATATAGTCTGCCTCATATATATATATATATATATATATATATATATATATATATATATATATATATATATATATATAGTCTGCCTTATACACAGCCTGCCTTGCATACACACAGCCTGCCTCACATACACACAACAGTCTGTCTCGCATACACACAGCCTGCCTCGCATATAGTCTGCCTCACATACACACAGCCTGCCTCATATATAGTCTGCCTCACATGCACAGCCTGCCTCACATGCACAGCCTGCCTCACATACACACAGCCTGCCTCATATATAGTCTGCCTCACATGCACAGCCTGCCTCACATACACACAACAGCCTGCCTCATATATAGTCTGCCTCACATACACACAACAGCCTGCCTCATATATAGTCTGCCTCACATACACACAACAGCCTGCCTCGCATACACAGCCTGCCTCACATGCACAGCCTGTCTCATATATAGTCTGCCTCACAGCCTGCCTTATTTATATATATATATATATATATATATATATATATATATATATATATATATACACACACACACACACACACACACACACACATACATACATATAACACACAGAGAAAGTCCAGCACTCAATTACAAGCTCTCAGCTAAGATTTAAAAGCAAAAATGGAAAGGTTAGTCACCGCATCTGGCCAAATGGGACAAGCTCAGGTACCACATCAAGGTCCTTTCCAATACCTGGGACCCTAAAACAGCCACACAATGCAAGCTCTCAAATCCAAACAAACTGGGAACAAGGGAAGGGTGCACAGGCTTATGTAATCACCCTAGACATATACAAAACACGGAAGGGGACTGCACTCTCATACCAGACCGGGTACACAGCCTGCCTCACATACACACAGCCTGCCTCACATACACACAACAGTCTGTCTCGCATACACACAGCCTGCCTCGCATATAGTCTGCCTCACATACACAGAGCTTGCCTCACATACACACAGCCTGCCTCATATATAGTCTGCCTCACATGCACAGCCTGCCTCATATACACAGCCTGCCTAATATATAGTCTGCCTCATATATAGTCTGCCTCACATGCACAGCCTGCCTCATATATAGTCTGCCTCACATGCACAGCCTGCCTCATATATAGTCTGCCTCACATGCACAGCCTGCCTCACATACACACAGCCTGCCTCATATATAGTCTGCCTCACATGCACAGCCTGCCTCATATATAGTCTGCCTCACATACACACAACAGCCTGCCTCGCATACACAGCCTGCCTCGCATACACAGCCTGCCTCACATGCACAGCCTGCCTCACATGCACAGCCTGCCTCACATGCACAGCCTGCCTCACATGCACAGCCTGCCTCACATACACACAGCCTGATATATATATATATATATATATATATATACATATACATATACACACATACACACACACACACATACATACAACACACAGAGAAAGTCCAGCACTCAATTACAAGCTCTCAGCTAAGATTTAAAAGCAAAAACGGAAAGGTTAGTTACCGCATTTGGCCAAATGGGACAAGCCAAGGAACCACATATCAAGGTCCTTTCCAATACCTGGGACCCTAAAACAGCCACACAATGCAAGCTCTCAAATCCAAACAAACTTGGAACAAGGGAAGGGTGCAGAGGCTTATGTAATCACCCTAGACATATACAAAACACGGAAGGGGACTGCACTCTCATACCGGACCGGGTACACATTCCATGACCCTGCAACATGCTCAGCCCTGGGTGCTCAGCGGCACTCACAGGAAGCTGTGCTGTCCCCAGAGTCACAGACAGTTAACCCCAAACAGGTATGGGTGCAAGAACCATAGGGAAATTACAAAACAAATTAATACAACACAGAGAGAAAACCCAGCACTCACAAGCTCTCAGCTAAGATTTAAAAGCAAAAATGGAAAGGTTAGTTACTGCATTTGGACAAGCCCAGGTACCACATCAAGGTCCTTTCCAATACCTGGGACGCTAAAACAGCCACACAATGCAATGTTTGGATTTGAGAGCTAGCATTGTGTGGCTGTGTGACAGTATGATCCAGACAACAGACCTCACATAATGTGTCACACAGTTATACAGTATGATCTAGAGAACAGACCTCACATAATGTGTCACACAGTCATACAGTATGATCTAGAGAACAGACCTCACATAATGTGTCACACAGTTATACAGTATGATCCAGAGAACAGACCTCACATAATGTGTCACACAGTTATACAGTATGATCTAGAGAACAGACCTCACATAATGTGTCACACAGTTATACAGTATGATCTAGAGAACAGACCTCACATAATGTGTCACACAGTTATACAGTATGATCTAGAGAACAGACCTCACATAATGTGTCACACAGTTATACAGTATGATCTAGAGAACAGACCTCACATAATGTGTCACACAGTTATACAGTATGATCTAGAGAACAGACCTCACATAATGTGTCACACAGTTATACAGTATGATCCAGACAACAGACCTCACATAATGTGTCACACAGTTATACAGTATGATCTAGAGAACAGACCTCACATAATGTGTCACGCAGTTATACAGTATGATCTAGAGAACAGACCTCACATAATGTGTCACACAGTTATACAGTATGATCTAGAGAACAGACCTCACATAATGTGTCACACAGTTATACAGTATGATCTAGAGAACAGACCTCACATAATGTGTCACACAGTTATACAGTATGATCTAGAGAACAGACCTCACATAATGTGTCACACAGTTATACAGTATGATCCAGACAACAGACCTCACATAATGTGTCACACAGTTATACAGTATGATCTAGACAGCAGACCTCACATAATGTGTCACACAGTTATACAGTATGATCTAGAGAGCAGACCTCACATAATGTGTCACACAGTTATACAGTATGATCTAGACAGCAGACCTCACATAATGTGTCACACAGTCATACAGTATGATCTAGAGAACAGACCTCACATAATGTGTCACGCAGTTATACAGTATGATCTAGAGAACAGACCTCACATAATGTGTCACACAGTTATACAGTATGATCTAGAGAACAGACCTCACATAATGTGTCACACAGTTATACAGTATGATCCAGAGAACAGACCTCACATAATGTGTCACACAGTTATACAGTATGATCTAGAGAACAGACCTCACATAATGTGTCACACAGTTATACAGTATGATCCAGAGAACAGACCTCACATAATGTGTCACACAGTTATACAGTATGATCCAGAGAACAGACCTCACATAATGTGTCACACAGTTATACAGTATGATCTAGAGAACAGACCTCACATAACGTGTCACACAGTTATACAGTATGATCTAGAGAACAGACCTCACATAATGTGTCACACAGTTATACAGTATGATCTAGGGAACAGACCTCACATAATGTGTCACACAGTTATACAGTATGATCTAGAGAACAGACCTCACATAATGTGTCACACAGTTATACAGTATGATCTAGAGAACAGACCTCACATAATGTGTCACACAGTATGATCTAGAGAACAGACCTCACATAATGTGTCACACAGTATGATCTAGAGAACAGACCTCACATAATGTGTCACACAGTTATACAGTATGATCTAGAGAACAGACCTCACATAATGTGTCACACATTTATACAGTATGATCTAGAGAACAGACCTCACATAATGTGTCACACATTTATACAGTATGATCTAGAGAACAGACCTCACATAATGTGTCACACAGTTATACAGTATGATCTAGAGAACAGACCTCACATAATGTGTCACACAGTTATACAGTATGATCTAGAGAACAGACCTCACATAATGTGTCACACAGTTATACAGTATGATCTAGAGAACAGACCTCACATAATGTGTCACACAGTTATACAGTATGATCTAGAGAACAGACCTCACATAATGTCGTCACACAGTTTATACAGTATGATCTAGAGAACAGACCTCACATAATGTGTCACACAGTTATACAGTATGATCTAGAGAACAGACCTCACATAATGTGTCACACAGTTATACAGTATGATCCAGAGACGCAGACCTCACATAATGTGTCACACAGTTATACAGTATGATCTAGAGAACAGACCTCACATAATGTGTCACACAGTTATACAGTATGATCTAGAGAACAGACCTCACATAATGTGTCACACAGTTATACAGTATGATCTAGAGAACATACCTCACATAATGTGTCACACAGTTATACAGTATGATCTAGAGAACAGACCTCACATAATGTGTCACACAGTCATACAGTATGATCTAGAGAACAGACCTCACATAATGGTCACACAGTTATACAGTATGATCTAGAGAACAGACCTCACATAATGTGTCACACAGTTATACAGTATGATCTAGAGAACAGACCTCACATAATGTGTCACACAGTTATACAGTATGATCTAGAGAACCAGACCTCCCATAATGTGTCACACAGTTATACAGTATGATCTAGAGAACAGACCTCACATAATTTGTCACACAGTTATACAGTATGATCTAGAGAACAGACCTCACATAATGTGTCACACAGTTATACAGTATGATCTAGAGAACAGACCTCACATAATGTGTCACACAGTTATACAGTATGATCTAGAGAACAGACCTCACATAATGTGTCACACAGTTATACAGTATGATCTAGAGACAGACCCTCACATAATGTGTCACACAGTTATACAGTATGATCTAGAGAACAGACCTCACATAATGTGTCACACAGTTATACAGTATGATCTAGAGAACAGACCTCACATAATGTGTCACACAGTTATACAGTATGATTCTAGAGAACAGACTCACATAATGTGTCACACAGTTATTACAGTATGATCTAGAGAACAGACCTCACATAATGTGTCACACAGTTATACATGTATGATCTAGAGAACAGACCTCACATAATGTGTCACACAGTTATACAGTATGATCTAGAGAACAGACCTCACATAATGTGTCACACAGTCATACAGTATGATCTAGAGAACAGACCTCACATAATGTGTCACACAGTTATACAGTATGATCTAGAGAACAGACCTCACATAATGTGTCACACAGTTATACAGTATGATCTAGAGAACAGACCTCACATAATGTGTCACACAGTCATACAGTATGATCTAGAGAACAGACCTCACATAATGTGTCACACAGTTATACAGTATGATCTAGAGAACAGACCTCACATAATGTGTCACACAGTCATACAGTATGATCTAGAGAACAGACCTCACATAATGTGTCACACAGTCATACAGTATGATCTAGAGAACAGACCTCACATAATGTGTCACACAGTCATACAGTATGATCTAGAGAACAGACCTCACATAATGTGTCACACAGTTATACAGTATGATCTAGAGAACAGACCTCACATAATGTGTCACACAGTTATACAGTATGATCTAGAGAACAGACCTCACATAATGTGTCACACAGTTATACAGTATGATCTAGAGAACAGACCTCACATAATGTGTCACACAGTTATACAGTATGATCCAGAGAACAGACCTCACATAATGTGTCACACAGTTATACAGTATGATCTAGAGAACAGACCTCACATAATGTGTCACACAGTTATACAGTATGATCTAGAGAACAGACCTCACATATAGTGTCACACAGTTATACAGTATGATCTAGAGAACAGACCTCACATAATGTGTCACACAGTTATACAGTATGATCTAGAGAACAGACCTCACATAATGTGTCACACAGTTATACAGTATGATCTAGAGAACAGACCTCACATAATGTGTCACACAGTTATACAGTATGATCTAGAGAACAGACCTCACATAGTGTCACACAGTTATACAGTATGATCTAGAGAACAGACCTCACCTAATGTGTCACACAGTTATACAGTATGATCTAGAGAACAGACCTCACATAATGTGTCACACAGTTATACAGTATGATCTAGAGAACAGACCTCACATAATGTGTCACACAGTTATACAGTATGATCTAGAGAACAGACCTCACATAATGTGTCACACAGTTATACAGTATGATCTAGAGAACAGACCTCACATAATGTGTCACACAGTTATACAGTATGATCTAGAGAACAGACCTCACATAATGTGTCACACAGTTATACAGTATGATCTAGAGAACAGACCTCACATAATGTGTCACACAGTTATACAGTATGATCTAGAGAACAGCACTCACATAATGTGTCACACAGTTATACAGTATGATCTAGAGAACAGACCTCACATAATGTGTCACACAGTTATACAGTATGATCTAGAGAACAGACCTCACATAGTGTGTCACACAGTTATACAGTATGATCTAGAGAACAGACCTCACATAATGTGTCACACAGTTATACAGTATGATCTAGAGAACAGACCTCACATAATGTGTCACACAGTTATACAGTATGATCTAGAGAACAGACCTCACATAATGTGTCACACAGTTATACAGTATGATCTAGAGAACAGACCTCACATAATGTGTCACACAGTTATACAGTATGATCTACAGAACAGACCTCACATAATGTGTCACACAGTTATACAGTATGATCTAGAGAACAGACCTCACCTAATGTGTCACACAGTTATACAGTATGATCTAGAGAGCAGACCTCACATAATGTGTCACACAGTTATACAGTATGATCTAGAGAACAGACCTCACATAATGTGTCACACAGTTATACAGTATGATCTAGAGAACAGACCTCACATAATGTGTCACACAGTTATACAGTATGATCTAGAGAACAGACCTCACATAATGTGTCACACAGTTATACAGTATGATCCAGAGAGCAGACCTCACATAATGTGTCACACAGTTATACAGTATGATCTAGAGAACAGACCTCACATAATGTGTCACACAGTTATACAGTATGATAATAGTACAGACCCTCACATAATGTGTCACGAACCACGTTATCAGTATGATCTAGAGAACGAGACCTCACATAATGTGTCAGCACAGTTATACAGTATGATCTAGAGAACAGACTCACATAGATGTGTCACATAGCAGTATACAGGTATTGTATCTAGAGAACAGACCTCACTATAATGTGTTCACACAGTTAATACAGTTATGATCTAGAGAACAGACGCTGCACATAATGTGTCACAGCAGTTATACTGTACTGATCGTATGAGAACAGACCACTCACATAATGTTGTGGCACCTAGTCAGTTATAGCAGATATGATATAGTGTGTGAAGCAGACCTCATTCACATAATGTGTCACACAGTTATAGCCTGTATGATCTAGAGAACTAGACCTTCACATGATTGTGTCACACAGTTATACGAGTATGTATCTAGAGAACAGACCTCACATAATGTCACACAGTTATAGCAGTATTGATTCTAGAGGAACAGACCCTCAGCATAATGTGTCAAGCCAGTTATACAGTATGATCTAGAGAACAGACGCTCACCTAATGTGTCACACAGTTATACAGTATGATCCAGAGAGCAGACCTCACATAATGTGTCACACAGTTTATACAGTATGATCTAGAGAGCAGACCTCACATAATGTGTCACACAGTTATACAGTATGATCTAGAGAACAGACCTCACATAATGTGTCACACAGTTATACAGTATGATCTAGAGAACAGACCTCACATAATGTGTCACACAGTTATACAGTATGATCTAGAGAACAGACCTCACATAATGTGTCACACATTTATACAGTATGATCTAGAGAACAGACCTCACATAATGTGTCACACAGTTATACAGTATGATCTAGAGAACAGACCTCACAATGTGTCACACAGTTATACAGTATGATCTAGAGAACAGACCTCACATAATGTGTCACAGTTATACAGTATGATCTAGAGAACAGACCTCACATAATGTGTCACAGTTATACAGTATGATCTAGAGAACAGACCTCACATAATGTGTCACACATTTATACAGTATGATCTAGAGAACAGACCTCACATAATGTGTCACACAGTATGATCTAGAGAACAGACCTCACATAATGTGTCACACAGTTATACAGTATGATCTAGAGAACAGACCTCACATAATGTGTCACACAGTTATACAGTATGATCTAGAGAACAGACCTCACATAATGTGTCACACAGTTATACAGTATGATCTAGAGAACAGACCTCACATAATGTGTCACACAGTATGATCTAGAGAACAGACCTCACATAATGTGTCACACAGTTATACAGTATGATCTAGAGAACAGACCTCACATAATGTGTCACACAGTTATACAGTATGATCTAGAGAACAGACCTCACATAATGTGTCACACAGTTATACAGTATGATCCAGAGAGCAGACCTCACATAATGTGTCACACAGTTATACAGTATGATCTAGAGAGCAGACCTCACATAATGTGTCACACAGTTATACAGTATGATCTAGAGAGCAGACCTCACATAATGTGTCACACAGTTATACAGTATGATCTAGAGACCAGACCTCACATAATGTGTCACACAGTTATACAGTATGATCTAGAGAACAGACCTCACCTAATGTGTCACACAGTTATACAGTATGATCTAGAGAGCAGACCTCACATAATGTGTCACACAGTTATACAGTATGATATAGAGAACAGACCTCACATAATGTGTCACACAGTTATACAGTATGATCCAGAGAGCAGACCTCACATAATGTGTCACACAGTTATACAGTATGATCTAGAGAACAGACCTCACATAATGTGTCACACAGTTATACAGTATGATCTAGAGAACAGACCTCACATAATGTGTCACACAGTTATACAGTATGATCTAGAGAACAGACCTCACATAATGTGTCACACAGTTATACAGTATGATCTAGAGAACAGACCTCACAATGTGTCACACAGTTATACAGTATGATCTAGAGAACAGACCTCACATAATGTGTCACACAGTTATACAGTATGATCTAGAGAACAGACCTCACATAATGTGTCACACAGTTATACAGTATGATCTAGAGAACAGACCTCACATCATGTGTCACACAGTTATACAGTATGATCTAGAGAACAGACCTCACATAATGTGTCACACAGTTATACAGTATGATCTAGACAGCAGACCTCACATAATGTGTCACACAGTTATACAGTATGATCTAGAGAGCAGACCTCACATAATGTGTCACACAGTTATACAGTATGATCTAGAGAGCAGACCTCACATAATGTGTCACACAGTTATACAGTATGATCTAGAGAACAGACCTCACATAATGTGTCACACAGTTATACAGTATGATCTAGAGAACAGACCTCACATAATGTGTCACACAGTTATACAGTATGATCTAGAGAACAGACCTCACATAATGTGTCACACAGTTATACAGTATGATCTAGAGAACAGACCTCACATAATGTGTCACACAGTTATACAGTATGATCTAGAGAACAGACCTCACATAATGTGTCACACAGTTATACAGTATGATCTAGAGAACAGACCTCACATAATGTGTCACACAGTTATACAGTATGATCTAGAGAACAGACCTCACATAGTGTCACACAGTTATACAGTATGATCTAGAGAACAGACCTCACATAATGTGTCACACAGTTATACAGTATGGATCTCAGAGAACAGACCTCACATAATGTGTCACACAGTTATACAGTATGATCTAGAGAGCAGACCTCACATAATGTGTCACACAGTTATACAGTATGATCTAGAGAACAGACCTCACATAACTGTGTGACACAGTTATACAGTATGATCTAGAGAACAGACTCTCACATAATGTGTCACACAGTTATACAGTATGATCTAGAGAACAGACCCTCACATAATGTGTCACACAGTATACAGTATGATCTAGAGAACAGACCTCACATATGTGTCACACAGTTATACAGTATGATCTAGAGAACAGACCTCACATAACGTGTCACACAGTTATACAGTATGATCTAGAGAACAGACCTCACATAATGTGTCACACAGTTATACAGTATGATCCAGAGAGCAGACCTCACATAATGTGTCACACAGTTATACAGTATGATCTAGAGAGCAGACCTCACATAATGTGTCACACAGTTATACAGTATGATCTAGAGAACAGACCTCACATAATGTGTCACACAGTTATACAGTATGATCTAGAGAACAGACCTCACATAATGTGTCACACAGTTATACAGTATGATCTAGAGAACAGACCTCACATAATGTGTCACCCAGTTATACAGTATGATCTAGAGAACAGACCTCACATAATGTGTCACAGTTATACAGTATGATCTAGAGAACAGACCTCACATAATGTGTCACACAGTTATACAGTATGATCTAGAGAACAGACCTCACATAATGTGTCACACAGTTATACAGTATGATGTAGAGAACAGACCTCACATAATGTGTCACACAGTTATACAGTATGATCTAGAGAACAGACCTCACATAATGTGTCACACAGTTATACAGTATGATCTAGAGAACAGACCTCACATAATGTGTCACACAGTTATACAGTATGATCTAGAGAACAGACCTTACATAATGTGTCACACAGTTATACAGTATGATCTAGAGAACAGACCTCACATAGTGTGTCACACAGTTATACAGTATGATCTAGAGAACAGACCTCACATAATGTGTCACACAGTTATACAGTATGATCTAGAGAACAGACCTCACATAATGTGTCACACAGTTATACAGTATGATCTAGAGAACAGACCTCACATAATGTGTCACACAGTATGATCTAGAGAATAGACCTCACATAATGTGTCACACAGTTATACAGTATGGTCTAGAGAACAGACCTCATATGATGTGTCACACAGTTATACAGTATGATCTAGAGAACAGACCTCACATAATGTGTCACACAGTTATACAGTATGATCTAGAGAGCAGACCTCACATAATGTGTCACACAGTTATACAGTATGATCTAGAGAACAGACCTCACATAATGTGTCACACAGTTATACAGTATGATCCAGAGAGCAGACCTCACATAATGTGTCACACAGTTATACAGTATGATCTAGAAAACAGACCTCACATAATGTGTCACACAGTTATACAGTATGATCTAGAGAACAGACCTCACATAATGTGTCACACAGTTATACAGTATGATCTAGAGAACAGACCTCACATAATGTGTCACACAGTTATACAGTATGATCTAGAGAACAGACCTCACATAATGTGTCACACAGTTATACAGTATGATCTAGAGAACAGACCTCACATAATGTGTCACACAGTTATACAGTATGATCTAGAGAACAGACCTCACATAATGTGTCACACAGTTATACAGTATGATCTAGAGAACAGACCTCACATAATGTGTCACACAGTTATACAGTATGATCTAGAGAACAGACCTCACATAATGTGTCACACAGTTATACAGTATGATCTAGAGAACAGACCTCACATAATGTGTCACACAGTTATACAGTATGATCTAGAAAACAGACCTCACATAATGTGTCACACAGTTATACAGTATGATCTAGAGAACAGACCTCACATAATGTGTCACACAGTTATACAGTATGATCTAGAGAACAGACCTCACATAATGTGTCACACAGTTATACAGTATGATCTAGAGAACAGACCTCACATAATGTGTCACACAGTTATACAGTATGATCTAGAGAACAGACCTCACATAATGTGTCACACAGTATGATCTAGAGAACAGACCTCACATAATGTGTCACACAGTCATACAGTATGATCTAGAGAACAGACCTCACATAATGTGTCACACAGTTATACAGTATGATCTAGAGAACAGACCTCACATAATGTGTCACACAGTTATACAGTATGACTATGATCTAGAGAACAGACCTCACATAATGTGTCACACAGTTATACAGTATGATCTAGAGAACAGACCTCACATAATGTGTCACACAGTTATACAGTATGATCTAGAGAACAGACCTCACATAATGTGTCACACAGTTATACAGTATGATCTAGAGAACAGACCTCACATAATGTGTCACACAGTTATACAGTATGATCTAGAGAACAGACCTCACATAATGTGTCACACAGTTATACAGTATGATCCAGAGAGCAGACCTCACATAATGTGTCACACAGTTATACAGTATGATCTAGAGAACAGACCTCACATAATGTGTCACACAGTCATACAGTATGATCTAGAGAACAGACCTCACATAATGTGTCACACAGTTATACAGTATGATCTAGAGAACAGACCTCACATAATGTGTCACACAGTTATACAGTATGATCTAGAGAACAGACCTCACATAATGTGTCACACAGTTATACAGTATGGTCTAGAGAACAGACCTCATATGATGTGTCACACAGTTATACAGTATGATCTAGAGAACAGACCTCACATAATGTGTCACACAGTTATACAGTATGATCTAGAGAACAGACCTCACATAATGTGTCACACAGTTATACAGTATGATCTAGAGAACAGACCTCACATAATGTGTCACAGTTATACAGTATGATCTAGAGAACAGACCTCACATAATGTGTCACACAGTTATACAGTATGATCTAGAGAACAGACCTCACATAATGTGTCACACAGTTATACAGTATGATCTAGAGAACAAACCTCACATAATGTGTCACACAGTTATACAGTATGATCTAGAGAACAGACCTCACATAATGTGTCACACAGTTATACAGTATGATCCAGAGAGCAGACCTCACATAATGTGTCACACAGTTATACAGTATGATCTAGAGAGCAGACCTCACATAATGTGTCACACAGTTATACAGTATGATCTAGAGAACAGACCTCACATAATGTGTCACACAGTTATACAGTATGATCTAGAGAGCAGACCTCACATAATGTGTCACAGTTATACAGTATGATCTAGAGAACAGACCTCACATAATGTGTCACACAGTTATACAGTATGATCTAGAGAACAGACCTCACATAATGTGTCACACAGTTATACAGTATGATCCAGAGAGCAGACCTCACATAATGTGTCACACAGTTATACAGTATGATGTAGAGAGCAGACCTCACATAATGTGTCACAGTTATACAGTATGATCTAGAGAACAGACCTCACATAATGTGTCACACAGTTATACAGTATGATCTAGAGAACAGACCTCACATAATGTGTCACACAGTTATACAGTATGATCTAGAGAACAGACCTCACAATGTGTCACACAGTTATACAGTATGATCTAGAGAACAGACCTCACATAATGTGTCACACAGTTATACAGTATGATCTGGAGAACAGACCTCACATAATGTGTCACACAGTTATACAGTATGATCTAGAGAACAGACCTCACATAATGTGTCACACAGTTATACAGTATGGTCTAGAGAACAGACCTCATATGATGTGTCACACAGTTATACAGTATGATCTAGAGAACAGACCTCACATAATGTGTCACACAGTTATACAGTATGATCTAGAGAACAGACCTCACATAATGTGTCACACAGTTATACAGTATGATCTAGAGAACAGACCTCACATAATGTGTCACAGTTATACAGTATAATCCAGAGAACAGACCTCACATAATGTGTCACACAGTTATACAGTATGATCTAGAGAACAGACCTCACATAATGTGTCACACAGTTATACAGTATGATCTAGAGAACAGACCTCACAATGTGTCACACAGTTATACAGTATGATCCAGACAACAGACCTCACATAATGTGTCACATAGTTATACAGTATGATCTAGAGAACAGACCTCACATAATGTGTCACACAGTTATACAGTATGATCTAGAGAACAGACCTCACATAATGTGTCACACAGTTATACAGTATGATCTAGAGAACAGACCTCACATAATGTGTCACACAGTTATACAGTATGATCTAGAGAACAGACCTCACATAATGTGTCACACAGTCATACAGTATGATCTAGAGAACAGACCTCACATAATGTGTCACACAGTTATACAGTATGATCTAGAGAACAGACCTCACATAATGTGTCACACAGTTATACAGTATGATCTAGAGAACTGACCTCACATAACGTGTCACACAGTTATACAGTATGATCTAGAGAACAGACCTCACATAATGTGTCACACAGTTATACAGTATGATCCAGAGAGCAGACCTCACATAATGTGTCACACAGTTATACAGTATGATCTAGAGAGCAGACCTCACATAATGTGTCACACAGTTATACAGTATGATCTAGAGAACAGACCTCACATAATGTGTCACACAGTATGATCTAGAGAACAGACCTCACATAATGTGTCACACAGTTATACAGTATAATCCAGAGAACAGACCTCACATAATGTGTCACACAGTTATACAGTATGATCCAGAGAACAGACCTCACATAATGTGTCACACAGTTATACAGTATGATCTAGAGAACAAACCTCACATAATGTGTCACACAGTTATACAGTATGATCTAGAGAACAGACCTCACATAATGTGTCACACAGTTATACAGTATGATCTAGAGAACAGACCTCACATAATGTGTCACACAGTTATACAGTATGATCTAGAGAACAGACCTCACATAATGTGTCACACAGTTATACAGTATGATCTAGAGAACAGACCTCACATAATGTGTCACACAGTTATACAGTATGATCTAGAGAACAGACCTCACATAATGTGTCACAGTTATACAGTATGATCTAGAGAACAGACCTCACATAATGTGTCACACAGTTATACAGTATGATCTAGAGAACAGACCTCACATAATGTGTCACACAGTTATACAGTATGATCTAGAGAACAGACCTCACATAATGTGTCACACAGTTATACAGTATGATCTAGAGAGCAGACCTCACATAATGTGTCACACAGTTATACAGTATGATCTAGAGAACAGACCTCACATAATGTGTCACACAGTCATACAGTAGTGATCCTAGAGAAGCAGACCTCACATAATGTGTCACACTGTTATACCAGTATGATCTATGAGAACATGACCTCACATAATGTGTCACAACAGTTCATACAGTAAGGTATCAGAGAACAGACCGAGGTCCATAATGTGTCACTCAGTTATACAGTATGATCAAGAGAGCAGGACCTTCACATAATGTGTTCACCAAGTTATACAGTATGATGCTAGAGTAACAGGACCTCGCATAATGTGTCACACAGTTATACAGTATGGAATCAGAGAACAGACCTCACATAATGTGTCACACAGTTATACAGTATGATCTAGAGAACAGGACCTCACATAATGTGTCACACAGTTATACAGTATGATCTAGAGAACAGACCTCACATAATGTGTCACACAGTTATACAGTATGATCTAGAGAACAGACCTCACATAATGTGTCACACAGTATAACAGTATGATCTAGAGAACAGACCTCACATAATGTGTCACACAGTTATACAGTATGATCTAGAGAACAGACCTCACATAATGTGTCACACAGTA
Source organism: Bombina bombina (assembly GCF_027579735.1). NCBI lineage: Eukaryota > Metazoa > Chordata > Amphibia > Anura > Bombinatoridae > Bombina > Bombina bombina. The sequence continues at coordinate 5,985,119 of NC_069500.1, forward strand.
TGATCTGGAGAACAGACCTCACATAATGTGTCACACAGTTATACAGTATGATCTAGAGAACAGACCTCACATAATGTGTCACACAGTTATACAGTATGATCTAGAGAACAGACCTCACATACTGTGTCACACAGTTATACAGTATGATCTAGAGAACAGACCTCACATACTGTGTCACACAGTTATACAGTATGATCTAGAGAACAGACCTCACATAATGTGTCACACAGTTATACAGTATGATATAGAGAGCAGACCTCACATAATGTGTCACACAGTTATACAGTATGATCCAGAGAACAGACCTCACATAAGGTGTCACACAGTTATACAGTATGATCTAGAGAACAGACCTCACATAATGTGTCACACAGTTATACAGTATGATCCAGAGAGCAGACCTCACATAATGTGTCACACAGTTATACAGTATGATCTAGAGAACAGACCTCACATAATGTGTCACACAGTTATACAGTATGATCTAGAGAACAGACCTCACATAATGTGTCACACAGTTATACAGTATGATCTAGAGAACAGACCTCACATAATGTGTCACAGTTATACAGTATGATCTGGAGAACAGACCTCACATACTGTGTCACACAGTTATACAGTATGATCTAGAGAACAGACCTCACATAATGTGTCACACAGTTATACAGTATGATCCAGAGAACAGACCTCACATAATGTGTCACACAGTTATACAGTATGATCTAGAGAACAGACCTCACATAATGTGTCACACAGTTATACAGTATGATCTAGAGAACAGACCTCACATAATGTGTCACACAGTTATACAGTATGATCTAGAGAACAGACCTCACATAATGTGTCACACAGTTATACAGTATGATCTAGAGAACAGACCTCACATAATGTGTCACACAGTTATACAGTATGATCTAGAGAACAGACCTCACATAATGTGTCACACAGTTATACAGTATGATCTAGAGAACAGACCTCACATAATGTGTCACACAGTTATACAGTATGATCTAGAGAACTGACCTCACATAATGTGTCACACAGTCATACAGTATGATCTAGACAGAAGACCTCACATAATGTGTCACACAGTTATACAGTATGATCCAGAGAGCAGACCTCACATAATGTGTCACACAGTTATACAGTATGATCTAGAGAACAGACCTCACATAATGTGTCACACAGTTATACAGTATGATCTAGAGAACAGACCTCACATAATGTGTCACACAGTTATACAGTATGATCTAGAGAACAGACCTCACATAATGTGTCACACAGTTATACAGTATGATCTAGAGAGCAGACCTCACATAATGTGTCACACAGTTATACAGTATGATCCAGAGAGCAGACCTCACATAATGTGTCACACAGTTATACAGTATGATCTAGAGAACAGACCTCACATAATGTGTCACACAGTTATACAGTATGATCTAGAGAGCAGACCTCACATAATGTGTCACACAGTTATACAGTATGATCTAGAGAACAGACCTCACATAATGTGTCACACAGTTATACAGTATGATCTAGAGAGCAGACTCACATAATGTGTCACACAGTTATACAGTATGATCTAGAGAACAGGACCTCACATAATGTGTCACACAGTTATACAGTATGATCTAGAGAACAGACCTCACATAATGTGTCACACAGTTATACAGTATGATCTAGAGAGACAGACCTCACATAATGTGTCACACAGTTATACAGTATGATCTAGAGAACAGACCTCACATAATGTGTCACACAGTTATACAGTATGATCTAGAGAGCAGACCTCACATAATGTGTCACACAGTTATACAGTATGATCTAGAGAACAGACCTCACATAATGTGTCACACAGTTATACAGTATGATCTAGAGAACAGACCTCACATAATGTGTCACACAGTTATACAGTATGATCTAGAGAACAGACCTCACATAATGTGTCACACAGTTATACAGTATGATCTAGAGAACAGACCTCACATAATGTGTCACACAGTTATACAGTATGATCTAGAGAACAGACCTCACATAATGTGTCACACAGTTATACAGTATGATCTAGAGAAGCAGACCTCACATAATGGTGTCACACAGTTATACAGTATGATCTAGAGAACAGACCTCAACATAATGTGTCACACAGTTATACAGTATGATCTAGAGAACAGACCTCACAATAATGTGTCACACAGTTATACAGTATGATCTAGAGAACAGACCTCACATAATGTGTACACCAGTTATACAGTATGATCTAGAGAACAGACCTCACATAATGTGACACACAGTTATACAGTATGATCTAGAGAACAGACCTCACATAATGTGTCACACGTTATACAGTATGATTAGAGAAAGCCTCACGTAATGTGTCCACAAGTTATACAGTATGATCTAGGAACAGACCTCACATAATGTGTCACACAGTTATACAGTATAGATCTAGAGAACAGACCTCACATAATGTGTCACACAGTTATACAGTATGATCTAGAGAACAGACCTCACATAATGTGTCACACAGTATACAGTATGATCTAGAGAACAGACCTCACATAATGTGTCACACAGTTATACAGTATGATCCAGAGAACAGACCTCACATAATGTGTCACACAGTTATACAGTATGATCTAGAGACAGACCTCACATAATGTGTCACACAGTTATACAGTATGATCCAGAGAACAGACCTCACATAATGTGTCACACAGTTATACAGTATGATCTAGAGAACAGACCTCACATAATGTGTCACACAGTTATACAGTATGATCTAGAGACAGACCTCACATAATGTGTCACACAGTTATACAGTATGATCTAGAGAACAGACCTCACATAATGTGTCACACAGTTATACAGTATGATCTAGAGAACAGACCTCACATAATGTGTCACACAGTTATACAGTATGATCTAGAGAGCAGACCTCACATAATGTGTCACACAGTTATACAGTATGATCTAGAGAGCAGACCTCACATAATGTGTCACAAAGTTATACAGTATGATCTAGAGAACAGACCTCACATAATGTGTCACACAGTTATACAGTATGATCTAGAGAACAGACCTCACATAATGTGTCACACAGTTATACAGTATGATCTAGAGAACAGACCTCACATAATGTGTCACACAGTTATACAGTATGATCTAGAGAACAGACCTCACATAATGTGTCACACAGTTATACAGTATGATCTAGAGACAGACCTCACATAATGTGTCACATGTTATACAGTATGATCTAGAGAACAGACCTCACATAATGTGTCACACAGTTTACAGTATGATCTAGAGAACAGACCTCACATAATGTGTCACACAGTTATACAGTATGATCTAGAGAAACAGACCTCATCATAATGTGTCACACAGTTATACAGTATGATCTAGAGAACAGACCTCACATAATGTGTCACACAGTTATACAGTATGATCCAGAGAACAGACCTCACATAATGTGTCACACAGTTATACAGTATGATCTAGAGAACAGACCTCACATAATGTGTCACACAGTTATACAGTATGATCTAGAGAACAGACCTCACATAATGTGTCACACAGTTATACAGTATGATCTAGAGAACAGACCTCACATAATGTGTCACACAGTTATACAGTATGATCTAGAGAACAGACCTCACATAATGTGTCACACAGTTATACAGTATGATCTAGAGAAACAGACCTCACATAATGTGTCACACAGTTATACAGTATGATCTAGAGAACAGACCTCACATCATGTGTCACACAGTTATACAGTATGATCTAGAGAACAGACCTCACATAATGTGTCACACAGTTTATACAGTATGATCTAGAGACAGACCTCACATAATGTGTCACACAGTTATTACCAGTATGATCTAGAGAGCAGACCTCACATAATGTGTCACACAGTTATACAGTATGATCTAGAGAGACAGACCTCACATAATGTGTCACACAGGTTATACAGTATGATCGAGAGAACAGACCTCACATAATGTGTCACACAGTTATACAGTATATGATCTAGAGAACAGACCTCACATAATGTGTCACACAGTTATACAGTATGATCTAGAGAACAGACCTCAATTAATGTGTCACACAGTTATACAGTATGATCTAGAGAACAGACCTCACATAATGTGTCCACACAGTTATACAGTATGATCTAGAGAACAGACCTCACATAATGTGTCACACAGTTATACAGTATGATCTAGAGAACAGACCTCACATAATGTGTCACACAGTTATACAGTATGATCTAGAGAACAGACCTCACATAATGTGTCACACAGTTATACAGTATGATCTAGAGAGCAGACCTCACATAATGTGTCACACAGTTATACAGTATGATCTAGAGAACAGACCCACATAATGTGTCACACAGTTATACAGTATGATCTAGAGAACAGACCTCACATAATGTGTCACACAGTTATACAGTATGATCTTAGAGAACAGACCTCACATAATGTGTCACACAGTTATTACAGTATGATCTAGAGAACAGACCTCACATAATGTGTCACACAGTTATACAGTATGATCTAGAGAAGCAGACCTCACATAATGTGTCACACCGTTATACAGTATGATCTAGAGAACAGGACCTCACATAATGTGTCACACAGTTATACAGTATGGATCTAGAGAACAGACCTCATCATGTGTCACACAGTTATACAGTATGATCTAGAGAAGCAGACCTCACATAATGAGTCACACAGTTATACAGTATGATCTAGAGAACAGACCCTCACATAATGTGTCACACAGTTATACAGTATGATCTAGAGAACAGACCTCACATAATGTGTCACACAGTTATACAGTATGATCTAGAGAAGCAGACCTCACATAATGTGTCACACAGTTATACAGTATGGATCTAGAGAACAGACCTCACATAATGTGTCACACAGTTATAACAGTATGATCTAGAGAACAGACCTCACATAATGTGTCACACAGTTATACATAGTATGATCTAGAGAGCAGACCTCACATAATGTGTCACACAGTTATACAGTATGATCTAGAGAACAGACCTCACATAATGTGTCACACAGTTATACAGTATGATCTAGAGAACAGACCTCACATAATGTGTCACACAGTTATACAGTATGATCTAGAGAACAGACCTCACCTGTGTCACACAGTTATACAGTATGATCTAGAGAACAGACCTCACATAATGTTTCACACAGTTATACAGTATGATCTAGAGAACAGACCTCACATAATGTGTCACACAGTTATACAGTATGATCTAGAGAACTGACCTCACATAATGTGTCACACAGTTATACAGTATGATCTAGAGAGCAGACCTCACATAATGTTTCACACAGTTATACAGTATGATCTAGAGAACAGACCTCACATAATAGTCACACAGTTAAACAGTATGATCTAGAGAACTGACCTCACATAATGTGTCACACAGTTATACAGTATGATCTAGAGAACAGACCTCACATAATGTGTCACACAGTTATACAGTATGATCTAGAGAACAGACCTCACATAATGTGTCACACAGTTATACAGTATGATCTAGAGAACAGACCTCACATAATGTGTCACACAGTTATACAGTATGATCTAGAGAACAGACCTCACATATGTGTCACACAGTTATACAGTATGATCTAGAGAACAGACCTCACATAATGTGTCACACAGTTATACAGTATGATCTAGAGAACAGACCTCACATAATGTGTCACACAGTTATACAGTATGATCTAGAGAACAGACCTCACATAATGTGTCACACAGTTATACAGTATGATCTAGAGAACAGTACTCACATAATGTGTCACACAGTAAGTTGATCTAGAGAACAGACCTCACATAACGTGTCACACAGTTATACAGTATGATCTAGAGAACAGACCTCAACATAATGTGTCACACAGTTATACAGTATGATCTAGAGAACAGACCTCACATTATGTGTCCACAGTTATACAGTATGATCTAGAGAACAGACCTCACATAATGTGTCACACAGTTATACAGTATGATCTAGAGAACAGACCTCACATAATGTGTCACACAGTTATACAGTATGATCTAGAGAACAGACCTCACATAATGTGTCACACAGTTATACAGTATGATCTAGAGAACAGACCTCACATAATGTGTCACACAGTTATACAGTATGATCTAGAGAACAGACCTCACATAATGTGTCACACAGTTATACAGTATGATCTAGAGAACAGACCTCACATAATGTGTCACACAGTTATACAGTATGATCTAGAGAACAGACCTCACATAATGTGTCACACAGTTATACAGTATGATCTAGAGAACAGACCTCACATAATGTGTCACACAGTTATACAGTATGATCTAGAGAACAGACCTCACATAATGTGTCACACAGTTATACAGTATGATCTAGAGAAACAGACCTCACATAATGTGTCACACAGTTATACAGTATGATCTAGAGAAACAGACCTCACATAATGTGTCACACAGTTATACAGTATGATCTACGAGAACAGACCTCACATAATGTGTCACACAGTTATACAGTATGATCTAGAGAACAGACTCACATAATGTGTCACACAGTTTACAGTATGATCTAGAGAACAGACCCTCACATAATGTGTCACACAGTTATACAGTATGATCTAGAGAACAGACCCTCACATAATGTGTCACACAGTTATACAGTATGATCTAGAGAACAGACCTCACATAATGTGTCACACAGTTATACAGTTAGATCTAGAGAACAGACCTCACATAATGTGTCACACAGTTATACAGTATGATCTAGAGAACAGACCTCACATAATGTGTCACACAGTTATACAGTATGATCTAGAGAACAGACCTCACATAATGTGTCACACAGTTATACAGTATGATCTAGAGAACAGACCTCACATAATGTGTCACACAGTTAATTACAGTATGATCTAGAGAACAGACCTCACACTAATGTGTCACACAGTTATACAGATATGATCTAGAGAACAGACCTCACATAATGTGTCACACAGTATACAGTATGATCTAGAGAACAGGACCTCACATAATGTGTCACACAGTTATACAGTATGATCTGGAGAACAGACCTCACATAATGTGTCACACAGTTATACAGTATGATCCTGAGAGACAGACCTCACATCATGTTCACACAGTTTACAGTATGATCTAGAGAACAGACCTCACATCATGTGT